>NW_019396651.1:129199-171170 GCF_000591075.1 Eurytemora carolleeae | reverse complement strand
TATTGTTTATGTTTATATAAATAGATATATTTTTGATTTATTGTTTATATTTATATGAATAGATATGTTTCTTGATAATATTGTTCATGTTTATATAAATAGATATGTTTCTTGATAAAATTGTTTATGTTTATATAAGTAGATATGATTCTTGATAACATTGTTTATGTTTATATAAATAGATATGATTCTTGATTTATTGTTTATGTTTATGTTTATGCTTATGTTTATAAGAATATATATGTTTCTTTTTTATCATTAATGGCTTCGGTTTAGATTTAGGTTCAGGTTCAAACTGAGATTTGAGGTTTAAGTTTTATTATTTAGATTTAGGTTCAGAATCAGGTTCATGTCCATATTCAATGATTGTGGGTGAGGCTCATGGTAATTTTTAAATTAAAGTTTTGAAGTCAATAGTTAGGCCAGTTTCAATTTAATTTTTGAGGTTCAGGGTAATGTTTAGTTTTTGTTTTATGATCGTGTTTAAATTCAGATTCAGGTTCAAATTACAGTGTTCAGAGGTCAAAATTTATGAAGGTTCAATGGTTTTTATTTAGGTTCAAATTCAAGTTCAGTTTCAGATTTGGTTCAGGTTTAGGATTGGTTCAGGTTTAGGTTTGGATCTGGTTTAGGTTTGACTCAGGTTTAGGTTTGGTTCAGGTTTAGGTTAGGTTTGGGTTTAGGATTGGTTCAGGTTTAGGTTTGGTTCAGGTTTAGTTTAGCTCTGGTTCAGGTTTGGCTCAGGTTTAGGTTTGGTTCAGGTTTAGGTTTGGTTCGGTTTTAGGTTTGGTTCAGGTTTAGGTTTGGTTCGGGTTTAGGTTTGGTTCAGGTTTAGGTTTGGTTCAGGTTTAGGTTTGGTTCAGGTTTAGGTTTGGTTCGGGTTTAGGTTTGGTTCAGTTTTCGGTTTGGCTCAGGTCTAGGTTTAGTTCTGGTTTAGGTTTGGCTCAGGTTTAGGTTAATTTCGGGTTTAGGTTTGGTTCAGGTTTAGGTTTGGTTCAGGTTAAGGTTTGGTTCAGGTTTAGGTTTGGTTCGGGTTTAGGTTTGGTTTGGGTTTAGGTTTGGTTCAGGTTTTAGTTAGAGATTTATAGCTCTAGTTTAAAAATGAATTGAATGTTAAGTATAAACATGAAGTGTGTAAGGGAGGTTTGGTTTGATTTATTTCAAAATCTCACACAACAAGGCACTCGCGGTCCATTCAAAAATAAACCAGGGAGTATGATATATGGAACTTAAGCCAAGGTGGCCGTTATACGATGGAGGGAGATGGCAAGGAGTATGAAATACAATGGAGAAGGGGTCGACAAGTTCCGTCCATATAATTATACATGCATTTTTTTTGTCAGCAAAATAAATTAGGCATTTCAAACGTAATTTTTATATTTTTATAGAAGAAGTAACCACATTCAAACAAGACACCCTTTAAACAACTCTTGTTCAAATGGTGTACCATTCTGCAAACATAGAGAATCATATGGAGGGTTGGAATGGATCGAACCCCTATTGCATTGATACTCCTTGTGAGGAGGTTAAAAAAAGGGCTACAAGCATAACTAACAAGAGCTTTATTGTGTCCGGTGTCAAGCATCAGTTAAATCATACCCCTGGTATACTCCTCATTCAACACGGAAATAGGCATTAAAGTAATTGTTAATCACTTTGTAAATTATTTAATTACTAAGGTTAATTGAAACAGTAATTATTTACGCTCAAATGTCGTCTTCCTTTTCAAATTATCAAACAATTAATAACATTCGAAATATTGATAATTTGTTTTGTGTTTTCGAATCAAAATACATTAATTTTTACTGGAAGGTGTTTTATCCTTTTTTATATCTAAATTTGTATTGAATTGTGAAAACTTCGGGGGGGGGGTGGAAGTAGATCATGTCGGGCTTTCATAAAAAAACTGTAAAGTTTAGTGCATCATTTTTAATCAATTGAACACAGCTTAATAAACGTCATATTCTTTTATATTTAAAATGTTTCAATAGCCCATCAAAAAAATATGAAATTCAAAGACAATACATTTACATTACAATGGGTTCGAGAGTCAACATTTGCTGACCTAAACATCTGTTTTACCGTTGGCTAAATGATAAAATACATGCGGTTTAAGCTTCCTGTAGAACTCCAAGTAAAACATAAGAATGAAAAAAGGAGAATGCAGAATGATGAGATTCAGAGAAAGAAGATGATGAGGGTTGGGAAGAAGATGATGAGGGTTGGGGAGAAGATGATGAGGGTTGGGAAGAAGATGATGAGGGTTGGAGAGAAGATGATAAGGGTTGGGAAGAAGATGATGAGGGTCGAGAAGAAGATGATGAGGGTTGGGAAGAAGATGATGAGGGTTGGGAAGAAGATGATGAGGGTTGGGAAGAAGATGATGAGGGTTGGGAAGAGGAAAGGATCAGACAAAAGGAGGTGCAGGTATGTTTCTAAGAGGAGAGAGTGGATAAGAACAATATGAAAGTAGGAAAACATGAAGATGACAATTCAGATATAATATCACCTATCCATTAATCAACAAATCTTGAAATCTTCAACAAACTTAAACTAACTAATCCAGTTCGTTCTATAAGTATATAAAATACAGGAAAAATTGGTTAGTAATGATTTCTAAAAAGTATTAAGTTTCTAGTATCATGAATATTAATACTAGAAATGATTCTGATAAAATATAAAGTCATCATCAGGGTAATTAAACAAAACACATTTAATCTTTTTTCATATCGGGGTCATACTTTTGAACAAATTTAAAAATCGCGGCGAAATTTGAAATTTTGCACGCCACTTAATGAGAAAAAGTCTCATTGGTCGGAATATCCAAAAGTGGGGAAAAGAGCGGATTAAGCAGAATTCAAAAGTTTCCACTGCAGTTCATATTCAGATTAACCGATCGGTATTAAGGGTATCTAATTCTAAAGTTTTCAGCTCTAAAAACAATCGTATTTCAGGTTTGGAATATTTAAAATCCAGAGCTACAAGAAAGTAGAGATAGTTCAAAATTATTTCTTGGTGGAAGCTCTTTTACTAATTATCATCTAAGGTCGTTAGTTTATCATTAGCTGTCATCTTATCTGTTCGTGTATTAGTACAGATGACCTGCAAGCTCTTACCTGACCTGCAAGCTGTTGTGGTCTGACCTACGGAGCTACGGCGTTAACTCTAGCTTGGGGCAGGGGTGTAAACATAATATGAGAAGGAAGCCTAGTCGAACAGGGAACAATAACATTAAGCAAAATAATTGCAGAACAAAGACAAGACGTAAAAACTGTTTGAAGATATTCAGATAAGTAGTAACAACATCATTTGTTAAAAAAGAATGAAAGAATATCTTGTGCAGAAAATTAGGTTTCAAATTGGGTACTGATCTATTGCTCTAGAGGAATAGGTATCGATCTAGGCCACTTTTAATACGCAAACTACTCCCTTTAATTCGCAAACTACTCCCTTTANATTGCCTATGTCACCATTCTTTTCCGGTTAAGGCAGTAAATACCCATGAGATGGAATTTAAAGAATTTGAGCCGCGGTTTAAATCCGCCAAAATCCGCCAAAACCCGGTTTAAATATAGCGCCGGCTTAAATCTTGAATCATTTGATACAATTTTAAGTGGAACCAACCATATTTAAGCCGCGGCTTAAATTTAAACCGCCGCTCAAATTCTTTAAATTCGGCCACCGGTCTCATTAGTTAAATCCCTTCTCTTATTCTTGCAAAATTTACAAAAAATTCTGAATTACCGGCATCCCTGAATTGCAAAACTATTGCGTATGTCGATTACAAGCATAGATTAATAACAATACAGATAGAACACTAGATGTCGTCTTTTCAAGATTTAGGAGGCAGATGCCCAAAGGAGTTACGCGCAATGTCTCTCTTTGTTTTGTAGTTCAACTTTCACTCCTTCGGGGTTCTGCGCGCTTCAAAGTTGTTGTGAACGTAAAATCCCTAAATCTTGAAAATACGACATCTAGTGTTCTATCTGTATTGTTATTAATCTATGATTACAAGGTTTAACGAGACGAACTGATGAAGAATTACCAAGAACTAGGATGAATAATGGTTTACAGAATCTAGGTTTCCAAGAATATATTTTTTTGTGACTATTTTCAGCAGAAATATGAAAATGCAAATGATCATGATATCAATTAAAACGCGGAATGTGCTTGTAATAGAAATCGACGTTTTATTATCATTTGCAATATATTTGGTTTCTTGAACACCCTCTAATATATTTGGTTTCTAGAATACCCAGTAATATATTTGAATCCTGGAACACCCTCTAATATATTTGGTTTCTAGAATACCCAGTAATATATTTGGATTTTGGAACACCCTGTAATATATTTGGTTTCTGGTACACCCTCTAATATATTTGGATTTTGGAATACCCTGTAATATATTTGGTTTCTGGAACACCCAGTAATATATTTGGTTTCTTGAACACCCAGTAATATATTTGGTTTCTGGAACACCCTGTAATATATTTGGATTCTGGAACACCCAGTAATATATTTGGTTTCTGGAACACCCTGTAATATATTTGGATTCTGGAACACCCTCTAATATATTTGGTATCTGGAACACCCAGTAATATATCTAGTTTCTTGTAAACCCTGTAATATATTTGGTTTCTGGAACACCCAGTAATATATTTTGTTTCTGGAACACCCTGTAATATATTTGGTTTCTGGAACACCCAGTAATATATTTGGTTTCTGGAACACCCTGTAATATATTTGATTTCTGGTACATTCTGTGATATCTCAGGTTTCTGAAACCTTTGTAATATATTTGGTTTATGTAATATATCTAGTTTCAAATAAAAATTAATATTTCAATTTTAACACTCCTTTGTTTTCCTGTCTTTTATTACCCATTGATTGCAGTTAGGCTACCTTTATCTTGTTTAATGGCTGAACAATAATGAATAAATGGTTGGTTTGTGGCTTTAGGAAACCTTTAAAAATTATATCCAATTTAAATAAAAATCAAGTTATGAGATTCGTCTACATTTCTTGTTGATACGATCCACAGACTAGATATACACAGACTGCTCATATGCTCTCACAGGCTAGGCAATGCATTCCTATAGCTGACCCAGCCCGGCATGCTACATTTCCACGAAATGTTTTTGACAGCCATTTAACGGCCACTTGTGGCATATAATACCCATTCAGGGGTTAAGTTTTAAAATTTTAAAAGAGATACTCTAACTTTTAATATAAATCATAAAATTCAGGAATTTGGTCTATTTTTGAAGGTTTTGTTTTTCGTATCTCTTATCTCGGAAAGCACAAATTTTGTTTACATCACTCCCGAACTTGACAGTACACAATGTGCATTCCCAGTAATTCTTCTTTGGTTTAAACTGAAATACTGTGATAGGAAGGAACTACGATGTGAATTCAAATATTCAGTGCATGTCTCTGATTCTATAGTTGCATATTTGAATTATTGAAATTGTTTTGGTTTATCTGGAACTAGTTTATTATACTGCATGCAATCCATAGATATATTTCTACCATAAGAAGAGAGTGCAGTGGGCTCTGTAATGCATGAAAATAGAAAAAAAGAGGATGGATGAATTGAGTGCGGGAGGGTAGGACGGGAGGAAGAAAAGAGGGAAGGACGGATTAGGAGAGAGGTAGAGGGTAGAGCGGGTGAGTAAAAAGGAAGAATGGGGGACGGATGAGAAGAGAGGGTAAGAAGGGATGACGGGTGAGGAGAGAAGTTGAAGTGGGGATAGATGAGTAGATAGGGTGAAGGGATGACGGACAAGTGCATGGAGGAACAAGAAAACGGATGAGAAGATAGGGTGAAGAGAAAACGAAGAAGTACATGGAGGAATAAGAAAATACTATATTCCAAATTACGTCCTTCTTCCTAGGAAATGGTTCTTCCTTCTAATTGATATACTTACTTCCGCACAATGCCATGGTTCAATTCCTTCAATACAAGGATACTTACTCCCCCACCATGCTTCAATACAAGGATACTTACTCCCCCACCATGCAATGGTTCAATTCCTTCAATACAAGGATACTTACTCCCCCACCATGCCATGGTTCAATTCCTTCAATACAAGGATACTTACTACCCCACCATGGTCCAATACAAGGATACTTACTCCCCCACCATGTTTTAATACAAGGATGCTTACTCCCTCACCATGGTCAAATACAAGGATACTTACTCCCTCACCATGGTCAAATACAAGGATACTTACTCCCCCACCATGGTTCAATACAAGTATACTTACTCCCTCACCATAGTTCAATACAAGGATACTTACTCCCAGACCATGGTTCCATAAAAGAATACTTACTCACCCACCTTGGTTCAATGCAAGGATACTTACTCCCCCACTATGGTTCAATACAAGGATACTTACTCACCCACCATGGTTCAATACAAGGATCCTTACTCCCTCACCATAGTTCAATACAAGGATACTTACTCCCAGACCATGGTTCCATAAAAGAATACTTACTCACCCACCTTGGTTCAATACAAGGATACTTACTCCCCCACTATGGTTCAATACAAGGATACTTACTCACCCACCATGGTTCAATACAAGGATACTTACTCTCCAACCATGGTTCAATGCAAGGTTATTATTTCCCAATGACGGTTCGATACTATAGTAAGTAAGTAAGTAAGTAATTATAAATTTATGAAATATAACAAAGAGAAAATAAACAAACAAATGAACAAACAAACAAAAACAAACAAACAAAAATGAGAAAATATTTAAATCCTCCAATATTAGAGGTTGTGGGAATATGTCCCTCCAATATAACTGGTGGTGGATTTCTAGTATTTTTCGAGGATGAACGAACAACTTTTAGAAATAATTATTTATCTCTTATTATAATGTTAAACAAATTAAATTGGTTTTCAGAGTTGTGAAAAAAGGTACAAAACTAGCATAATTACTTTTCCTCGATAGTGCAATACCTCTCTCCCTCACCCCTTTGTTCTCCCCTGTCCTCCTCCCCTCCTCTGGTTGAATAATAAAGCTGCATGATATTGAATTTCCAAACACTTGTGATCTAAAAGTTTTATATTACCGCAAGATAAAAGTATTAGTTTAAAACTTGTCCAATATAGGGTTTTATGAATATATATTAGAAATACAAACTTTTGAATTTTTTAAAGAAATAATTTGGTTTTTGGTTAATATGCCAGCGTGCCTTCGTTTTTGAACATATTTTTATCAATATTTAATCAAGGTTTTGCGGTTTTTCTATTTTTTCTTTTTTGTTTGGTATAAAATTATGCATTGCTCATTAAAATGGATAACTGTGTTGTATTCAATCTACATAATAAAACAAGACATTCCTATATATGTTGTGCCAGCCAAACGGCTGGACCGATTGGGCTGACATTTTTTGTGGACACTCATGGGTGGCCGGGGGGTGTTTTTTAATTCCACGGGAAACGCCGGGCCCTTCAGCTAATATATATTAATTCAGAAATGATGGACTTTCAGGCTGTTTAAATATTTCTAGCATCATTTATTTTTTAAAAAAAATTGGGACTTTAAGCTTAACTAAATATGAATATAGAATTCATGAACTCAAGTTTTTCTTCATTTTATGTCATAAAAACATTTGTTATGATTTGTAAAAACTATTCTTCTTCAAATGTTTTACATTAAAACAATATTTTATTGATTTTCTTGTAAACGAATTCATGTTTATCGTTGACATGTGTCGTTCTTAGACTACCCCCAATCTCGTAGATGTATATGACATGTTACTACAATATCTTTTTAACACTTTCCACAACGCATTAAAATCAAACTCGGGAAAAAAAATCAAAAAAATCTAGGTTATTAATATATTGAAAAAAAGTGTAATTTGATTTGTCTCCTTTAAATATCAATGTGTAATCACTTTAACCAATCAGAAACGAACAGCAAAAATATTAACATCGACATCGTTCATAAAGAAGAATTATATGGATTTTGTTAGAAATCATGCAAGTCTAAAGGTTGAATCAGATTCTTGAATGCAGAGCAGAGCGTATGTAAAAGTTGGGAGGAACGCAACAATTTAATATTTTGAATATTCGTGTTTTCTCTAATCCGTGGTGCATCCACCACACAGATCCAGACTCTTTTGAAAAGTTGCATACATTTTTCAAATTGGGTCAACTTTGAAAAATCGCAACTCCTTGCAGTCATTTAATTTTACGTCACTAACTTAATTATATTGTTTTGTTGCCACATACATTTAAACCTATAAAGCACTTGTTTCTAGATTTAGACAAGAAGGCTTTAGCGTGAGAGCTTTCAACCTTTGGATATCAGGGCCACATTTCAGAAAACCCATTCATGGAACAACACAGAGATAAGAGAAGGGAAGAGGGAGGGGGAGAAAAGGAAGGGAAGAGGGAGGTGAAGAAAAGAGAAGGGAAGAGGGAGTGGGAGAAAATGTAAATAGAAGAAGGAGAAAAGAGAAAGGAAGAGGGGGGGGGAGAAAATAGAAGTGAAGATGGAGGAGGAGAAAAGAGGAGAGAAGAGGGAGGGGGAGAAAAAAAGAAGGTAAGAGAGAGGAGGAGAAAAGATTAAAGGAGGAAGGAGAAAAGTGGAAGTGAAGTAGGAAGTAGGAAGTGAAATAGGAGGAATAGAGGAAGAAGTAGAAAGAGATAAGAAAGGAGGAGAAAAGGAAAAAGGAGAAGAATTCGAGAAAGAAAGAGAAATGAGGAAAAAGGAAGAAATGAGGGAAAATACAAAAATTAGGTAGAGGAAAGAGGAGGAAGGGAGTGGAAGGAAATAAATTAATGAAAGGATAAGTGAGAAAAGATGGAAAGGAAAATAAGGTGAGAAAGGAGAAAAAAATAGAATAAAATGTAGGTGAAAAGAGGAGGAAGAAAGAGGTATAAAAGAAAGAGGGATAATAGGATTGAATTTCTGAACTTGATTTATTGCAATCATGTAACTATGCATATTGCAGTGCAAAGCCACATCTGTGTAGTATTTTGCTTTAAAATCTTAATTCAAAATTAAAGTCAAATTCCAATGGTAGAAAAATCACTTGACGTTAATACAGGAAAAACATTTAGATTTTATTTTGTAAAAGCATGAAAGAACCCAGAAAACGACATGAATGATAAAAATTAAGAAAAAATAAAATAATAATAACTCCGTAGAATGAATCAAGGCGAGACTTTGAAACACAAAAAGGTGGTAAAAAGTAAACCAAAGAAATGGCAGAAAGAAGTTTGACGAAGAAAAGACAAAACAAGAAGTATGGGGGGAAACATATCCCCCAGTGGTTATCACAGACATATCTGGAAAGAATAAAAAGACTAAGATTGAGTTGAAGAGATGAAAACTCCAGATTACGAAATAAAGAATGAAAGAATGAAAATATAAAAAGTGAGATACTGAGATTGTAAGAAAGTCAACACCAACGACAGCAACTGGGTTGAACCAGAGAAAAAACTTATTTAATATTTTTTTATCATACAAAAAGGTACTTTTTGTTGAAAAAATGGTATTTTAGTTTCTTTACTTTTACCATAATATACATAAATGGTGTAGCTGGACGGTTATCCAATTAAGGCAATTAGATTAAATTTTCAAATTGCATTAATCTCATGTTACTTTCACATATATATTTATTAAAGTCTGTTTAAAATTTCTTAGGAATAAACAATATCCGAATATTCTGTAAAAATTGAAATCATAAAGGATAAGATTAAAAAAATCGCAGGAAGTTTTGATTTCAAATATATTTTAAAACTTTTTTTTGGTAAAATCAATTCACAATTTATAATTTATAATAAGGATGTTATTTATTGCAATAATATTAAAAATCTTTAAAATATTCAATTTAATATTTCACCTAATTTTATTACAGGGGACATTAGTTCCAAAACTAACACTTGGCCCATTTCTAACACTGAGTGTTAGAAAGGGTCTCAAATAGAAAGATAGGGTTTTTCGGATCCCGTCCTATAATAAGAATAAAAGTATAACAAGAACTATAACAAACATTTTCATAAGCATGACTCGAGGACAACAATATCAATTTTAAACTTCTTTCTGAAATCAAAATTAAAACCGGAGTTCTTTTTATATTAAAACCATTGACCGTTTTCAAGACAATGTCGGGTTTTCTATTTTCGCACATATGTCCTGAATTCTCGATTTTCGAGACAAAACTCATTTTCTCGTTTCTGCAATTTCTAACACTCAGTGCTAGAAAAAGGCCGTGTTAGAAATTATTCCCCCTGTATTAGGATTCACAGTACCCCCCCCCCCCCTCTTCTAGGATATCCTCTTTGATCAGACCTCTATTAATTGAGAAATCTTGACGAACTATTCTGCATAAATCAACTTTTAGTTGCGTACATTAACATAATATTAATTATTTACGCTTTCAAGAATTTATATTAAGACGCAGGATCAGAATATTTCAACATTACGAATCAAGGATACACAGGATAGTTTTTCTACGCAGAATTACCAGAAAGAATTGAGCCGACGCAACATCTGGGATTGGAACTATAGGAAAGAAATAATTGATTCTTTGCTATAAACTTAGATAATTTTATCTAAAAGAATTCATAGGGATTGGAAAATTAGACTTTGTGGTAACTACTATACATGCATACAGATGATACAATCATACTATATGATGCAGCAAAATGGGACATGAGTACACAGGATGCATAAATACTCCCTTCTGAAAGGTGTCAGTGAGCCTTCTCGTTCATATTTTTTTTGTACAACTGTTATACATATTATTCTCTGCCCGCTCCCCTCCCCAAACACCTCAATATCCCTCCCCCCTTCCCTCCCGGCCCTTCCCGCTTACCCAGCACAGGTTGTTCTGCCTAAATACTTTTATGATTACATTAAAACAAACGCGGAGAAGTATTTATTACATATTTAGATTTAAAACAGGAAATAAAAATCAGATTACAAAATATCTGGTGTGTCCTAAAATAAAAAAATGTCTGGAGACAGTTTGCAGAAAGCTATTTAATTCGTCCTAGAAGTTATATCAAATTGCTAAACATTTTAGAATGTTAATGCTTGTCTGTTTTTCTTGGACACCCCTTCTATACATTCTATGCATAGTTTTGCAAGAATGTTGATATAATCGTAAAAGTTTTTTCTGTCTGCAACACCATATATTTACCTTAGCAACACCCAATTTTCTTACAATTTTATCTCTTTTTTTCCTTTCCGAAACCCACCTCTCCATTTTGCCTTTCTTCGCCCACCTTTTCCTGACATTTCTTTCTTTTATCTTTCTTTATTCGCCATTCAATCTTTTCCTTTTTAGTCTGTAAAATTCGTCCACCTTTTCCTGCCATTTTCTTCCACCTTTTCCTGCCATTTTCTTCCACCTTTTCCTGTCATTTTCTTCCACCTTTTCCAGTAATTTTTCTTCCACCTTTTCCTGTCATTTTCTTCCACCTTTTCCAGTAATTTTTCTTCCACCTTTTCCTGCCATTTTCTTCCACCTTTTCCAGTAATTTTCTTCCACCTTTTCCTGCCATTTTCTTCCACCTTTTCCAGTAATTTTCTTCCACCTTTTCCTGCCATTTTCTTCCNCACTCATCAATCTGATATCATTATCAATTTTAATTCTTCCTTATCACAACTATCCAGAATTCTTTCTTTTCTCACTCATCAATCTGATATCATTATTAATTTTAATTCTTCCTTATCACAACTACCCAGAATTCTTTCTTTTCTAGCTTTTTTATCCATTAATAAAATTATTAAAATCCTATCATCCCTTCCTTAAAAAAAAATATTCTCTCTTTTCTACATGGATCCTTTACTATGATTTTTTTCCTTTTATTTTTGACATCCCCCCCCCCCCTGTGTCTTTGATATCCTTCAAACCTTGATTCCTCATCTTTCTGTCCTACCATGAAAAATAAGATTATGTTCAGAACATGATTTCATGTTTTCCGATTTTGTAAAAATCATCTTGTGGTGCATCATTTGATGACATATGGTTGCATCATCCCCCGGTTCAAGATTGCAATCATTCTCTCACAAAGATCTCTGTTCAACCAATTTCCGCGAAGATTAAAATTTCAGCATCCTCAAGTTTAAAAAGAACATTCATTTCAGGTTTTGTTTTCGATTTCTATACTCCTGGTTTAAATTTAATCATTTAAAATCTGCAGGTTTATGTTTAATCATGACAAATCTAGACTTTAGGTTTAGATTTAATCATTATATAAATATCTATTGACTCAAGGTTAAGGCTTAATCATGAGATATCCAGACTCCAAGTCCAGGTTTAATCATGATACATCTAGACTCCAGGTCCAGGTTTAATCATGATATATCTAGACTCCAGGTTCAGGTTTAATCATGATATACAGTGAAACCCTTAAAAAATAATACATCGAAAGAATTTATCAAATGTCGTCTTGACAATTTTTCAATGAGTTTTATACTATATTACGTAAATTTCAGTATTTGCGAAAATAAATAAATAGCCATGAACATGCGGGAACAGTTTTAAAGAGTTCCATATAATCATTTAATTAAAAAACTGAATATCTGCAACATTCCATTATCAGAAAGTGAAGAATACGACATTTGATGAATTCTTTCGATGTATTCGTTATTAAGGGTTTCACTGTATCTAAACTACAGGTTCAGATTTAATCATGATAAATCTAGACTCCAGGATCAGGTTTAATTACGATATACATAGACTTAAGGTTCAGGTTTAATCATGACATATACAGACTCCATGTCCAGGTTTAATCATGACACATCAAGACTCCAGGCTTAGGTTTAATCATAATAAACCTGGACTCCAGGTTCAGGTTTAATCATGATACATCGATACTCCAGGATCAGGTTTAATCATGACATATCTAGACTCAAGGTTCAGGTTTAATTATGATATATCTAGACTCCAGGTTCAGGTTTAATCGTGATATATCTAGACTCCAGGTTCAGGTTTAATCGTGATAAATCTAGACTCCAGGTTCAGATTTAATCATGATATTTCTAGACTCCAGGTTCAGGTTTAATCGTGATATATCTAGACTCCAGGTTCAGGTTTAATCGTGATATATCTAGACTCTAGGTTCAGATTTAATCATGGTATATCTAGACTCCAGGTTCAGCTTTAATCATGATATATCTAGACTCCAGGTTCAGGTTTAATCATAATATATCTAGACTCCAGGCTCAGGTTTAATCGTGATATATCTAGACTCCAGGTTCAGATTTAATCATGATATATCTAGACTCCAGGTTCAGGTTTAATCGTGATATATCTAGACTCCAGGTTTAATCGTGATATATCTAGACTCCAGGTTTAATCGTGATTTATCTAGACTCCAGGTTCAGGTCTAATCATGATATATCTAGACTCCAGGTTCAGGTTTAATCGTGATATATCTAGACTCCAAGTTCATATTTAATCATGATATATCTAGACTCCAGGTTAGGTTTAATCATGATATACTCTATAGGTTAAAGTTTTCACCGATATAAATATATCAAGTTACCAAATAATCTATTCTTAATCTCCTATTGAGAACTTGAGTCGTGTCTGAACCTAAGTTCTAATCTAAGGAAATTAGACCGGATTTATCAAGGGGGGTTGAAAACTATGCTTAGACACCTCAAAGTTATTTTAAGTGTGAAAATAATGTTTTAATCTTAGCTGTTATCAGAAATATAATAATATAATATGAATATCATGTAGAGGTAAAATTTGAAATTTTTGAACTCTTCACATTAATTACAAAACAAAATATTACCAAAACGAAAACAATTTCGAAAAAATTCCATGATAAAAAATATCTTTAAACACAAGGCGTTTAAAATATTAAAAAAATAATGGAAACCTCGAGATCATTTTAATTATTCTTTATTTAACCATAAAATTGTGTCATTTATTCCGGCATTTATTTATTATGAAAACCATATTATTTGGAATTATCTTTATATATGAAAACCTTATTGTCTGGAATTATCTTTAAATATGAAAACCATATTGTTTGGATTTATCTTTAAATATGACAACCATATTGTCTGGAATTATCTTTAAATATGAAAACCATATTGTCTGGAATTATCTTTAAATATGAAAGCCATATTGTCTGGAATTATCTTTAAATATGAAAACCATATTGTCTGGAATTATCTTTAAATATGAAAGCCATATTGTCTGGAATTATTTTTAAATATGAAAACCATATTGTTTGCAATCATCTTTAAATATGAAAACCATATTATCTGGAATTATCTTTAAATATGAAAACGACATTGTCTGAATTATCTTTAAATATGAAAACCATATTGTCTGAATTATCTTTAAATGTGAAAACCATATTGTCTGGAATTATCTTTAAATGTGAAAACCATATTGTCTGGAATTATCTTTAAAGATGAAAACCATATTGTCTGGAATTATCTTTATATATTTAAATAAAATGTCATAACAAGGAAACCTATATTGCAACAACGGGACAAAAACCTTCACATAATATTTTCGTAGTAAACTAAGTGTATTGTTCCCGCCCCCCCCCCCCTCTCCATTCCCAAAACAAAAACACGAACTAATTTTCCATATTTGCAAATCTTAACATTATATTTCAAATTATCGTGTTTATTTTGTGTACAGAAAATTTTTATCACAGGGTCACGTGAAGGACATATTGACGTCCTTTAACTCGCAGTTTTGGAGAAGAGACACTTTATTTTAGTTCCGATCCCGCGCTTTTCCCTCGTTTGACGGGATAGGTTGGTTCCATTCTCAGTATAGTTCTGCATGGTTTCATATACCGGAGCAGGAACTTCAATCTCAACCTCCTCGTAGGTTCTATCTGCTGTCAGTCGCTGACACTTGATTGTGATCATTTTCTCAGTCTTGGTTTTATCCTTCTCCGGGGTTTTTCGATTCTGCTTCGGAGTTTTCGTCGTTATCGAGATAGTTGGAGCTTTGGTGTTGGATACAGAGTGCATGGATGCGTCGCTTTTCGTGCTCGAAAGCGTGCTTGACTTAGAACGCATACTCATCGAGCTGAGGCTACCCATCTTCGATCTTGAGTTAAGAGTTGGAGATCGGGGCGATCCTTCGCTCTGTCGGGAGGAGACAGGTGACTCCTCGCCTCCGGTTCGTGGAGAACTCTTTGGTGTGAAGCTATCCTTAGGAGTATGAAACTGATCCCAGAAGGTTTCGGACGGTTCAATGTGAAGAAGAGAATCGTCCGGAGTGCTCATCAAGGATGAATTTAAAGGTCTCAGGCTAGTTCGAAGCATGTCATTCCGGTGACGGGTTACCGAGAGACTTCGGTTCCTGTGCTTTTTCGAGATCATGGGAGAAGGAGTATTCTGGGTCGGAGTAATAAGGGAGGATTGCCTATGATGAGCTGGGGGAGGAGTTGAAGAGTTCAACTGATTCAAGGAGTTTTGTCTCATGTGAACAGGAGACGGAGAAGGGTTGGAGGAGGGTGGATTTGACTGGTTAATAGTGGGCGGAGGAGATATCTGCCCTAAGGAGGTCAGAGCTGCCACTTCTAAGGCGGAAGCAACGCCTCGAATCGATGTTTTGGCGGAGGTTTCAACGTACATGACAGCTTGAATCTGTTGTGACATGGATAGAGCTTGTTGGGATGACACGGGAGATTTCCCAACCTTGGCTAAGTTTTGAATCACATTTCTGTCAGTTCTTAAATCACTCTGACACCCGACTAGGATAATAGGTGTAGTTGGAGCTTGACTGCGGAGCTCCGGAACCCAGGAATTGATCGCACTGAACAGTGTACTTGGATCACTGATATTGTAGCAGAGCATAAACACGTCTGCCTCCCTGGATGCAAGGGAGCGAGTGCTGTTTCCCTCTCTGCTCCCTGATGTATCCCAGATGGTGTATCGAACCCTCCTGTTTGCAACCATGGAGTCGGAGATGTATCGGTTGAATGTCGTCGGTGCGTAGTTCTGAAAATAAAGATAATATTAATTATTATTATAATTGAGATATTTAATTAACAATTACTATGAAACACTAGATATACTAGTATTTGAAAATATCGTATGATGAATTACGTTTAATTGTCATGTGATCTTGTGATTTAAGTTCAAGGCGGAGATAAGCATGCTATAATCCTCCAACCATTGTAAACTTGTTTATTCAACATATATTCTAGCAGGTTGAAACTTAATCACCTCCCCCCCTAACCCTCTTTATGAGCGATACACCCCCCCCCCTTTCTCCTTGTTCCAGTGTATCAGTATTAAAAACAAACTGGCGCGGCACCAATATAAATATTCCAATTCCTAGTTGAAACTTGCCAGAATAGATCAATCCTTTACTCCTCACTACTGCAAAGCAAACCCTGAGCAATCTCATCCTCCCAAACCCTAAACCTTGCTCGTATTGTAAGATTGACAGGATCAGGGTTATAAACCCAAAATCAGGATGAATTGAGAAAGAACAAGACCATTGAGTCGGTAGCAGTTAGTTCCTGTGTTTGCAAATATACCCTGTATTATATCTAGGTTTAGAATATTGGAACTTTATTGTATTGTATTCAAGTATATTCATCTATTCATCTATTCATCTATTCACCTATTCATCAGTCAAATTTACGCCTGGATGGATCCATCCACCCATCAATCCATCAATCCATCTTGAATCAATTCAGCATGATTAATCTTAATCCAAGGTTTGCACATCTTTAAGTATTGATTTGACAAGACATGTGAATACAAAGAAGAATAAATGAATAAAAACGATAATTAACGAATAAATGAGTTCTAAACTAGAGGTTTGTAAATATGTAGAAAAGACTACCCGGAAAGAGTGAAACTGTTACAAACCAATTGTCTGGTTTAAGTAAGTTGCGTACTTCCTTTAATTTCAATTGTTATTTTTCCGGTTGGTTAAACGAACCTTCCATACCTACTGGAGTAAAACCTCATTTTTGTACGTCCTTTATCAGCTTGGATAATTTCTAGATTTTGAACATTGCCCCACCGCCCCCCCCCATTCAGGAGTAATTTATCATCGTATAGGGTTGAATCCATCTCCTTACTTTAATAAATCAACAGCAACCAAATCCAGTGTTTTACAGCTTTAAAGCTAATAAACTAAGTATTGTGTGAATTTAACAGGTTTATAAGGTTTCGGACCGGGAGTAAAAACTATCTTAAGACCTTCATTTTTGTACAGAAAGATAGTAGTAGATGAATTTTTATGAAAACTTTGTAATATTTATTGGAAAGAATGTTTAAAAGTAAATATTACGAGATTAGATTAAATTTACAAAAGTGAGAGTTTTATCTTCCAAAAGAACTCCAGGTCAGGGATTGAGAGCTAGCGGATTAAGAACAAGAGAAATCCAGGTTAGGGATTGAGAATTATAGGGTTGAGAACAACAGAACTCCAGGTTAGGGATTGAGAGCTAGAGGATTAAGAACAAGAAGAGAACTGAAAGTTAGGGATTGAAAATTATAGGGTTGAGAACAAGAGAACTCCAGGTTAGGGATTGAGAGCTAGAGGATTAAGAACAAGAAGAGAACTGAAGGTTAGGGATTGAAAATTGGAGGATTGAGAGGAGATACAAGAGAACTAAAGGTTGTGGATCGAGAACAAAGAGAACTGATAACTTTTAAGGATTGAGAAGAAGTGAACTAAGGTTTAAGAAAAAGTTACCTAAGGATTAAGAAAAGGTTAACTAAAGGATTAAGAAGATGTGAACTAAAGGATGAAGAAGATGTGAACTAAGGATTAAGAAGATGTGAACTAAAGGATTAAGAAGATGTGAACTAAAGGATTAAGAAGACGTGAACTATAGGATTAAGAATACTTGAACTAAGGGAATTTAGAAAAAGTGAACTAAGGATTAAGAATACTTGAACTAAGGGAATTGAGAAAAAGTGAACTACAGAATTAAAGACCTGAACTAGAGGATTAAAAAGACGTGAACTAGATCTCAAAGGATAAATGCAAAGACATTAAATCCTACGCCTACTCTATGCCCGCGACATAATACTAACCCAGATGTGGAACTAAGTAAATTTGGGCGTTGCAGCCTCAAAAACTCATTCAGACCTGCCACGTTTTTGTCCCTGATACAAGAGAAATCATTAGGCAGGTTTTTATTAACCCTCAAATGGTTAAATGGAACTGTAAAAACGGTGCTAACAATATTTTCTAAGATTCTGAATACAAAGTTACAAACTTTACAACTATGTAAAGTCAGCCAAATATGCCAAGAGTTCCAAACGGTCCTTAATATGTCCANTAGAAAGCATTAGTGTCGTAAAAAATGAAAAAGGGAAGTATTTCAATTTGACTTCAGACTTTAAAGCGCACCTGCAGCCTTTGAACTATTCAGAAGATAAATTATTCTCGTCAAAAGATAATTTATTAGCGTTAAACACATTTTCTTATCATTAGTCAAAGCCATAAATATTTAAAGAATATTAGAAATATTAATTCATGGAAGTTAAGTTGTGTAAACATGACCTTTACACTTTCCGTCAACAAGGACTGGATGCGTCCTAACTCCTGGTTGTAGCAATACTACGGCTCAGAGGTTTTCTAGTTTCCGTGGATAGATTTCTCACCACAATTTCATTGATTTGCCAAGTTCTAGGTTTGGCAAAAATCTGATTACAGGTTTGATATCTGATCAAGGACGCTGGGTTAGCAGTCTGCCCTTGCACTGTTTTGAGAACAAAGATATGTGAATTTATCATGATTTTGGACAATTATTTATCATATTCTCTTCTCTACCTACTTGAACACCTACACTACAATATATTCTTGATATAAAGGATAAAGGTAACAAACCCAACCTTATCTCTGGTCAACTTGTCTAGGGTCTAGACAGTAGGCACAGTCATGTATTAATAATATTTCATCAGAAATTCAAGAAATTTATAAAAATCATGTTTATTCCTGATTCACCAAAAATCAGAATTTCTTTGTTTGTTTCAGAATTTTAAGGGGGGAATAGGAGTAAGAAATGGGAGCAGGACAATTCCCCGCCCTCAACACCAAGATCCCAATCAGTAAACTGTCCGTAGTAATTATCACCCCAAAAAAACAAACCCGAATTTTAATTCATTTCTAGATTCCTGCAACTCCACCAAGCTAGGATCAACTCAATCTTTAAACTCAAAAAAAGAAAAAAAAACTATTCTCAAACTCGACTTTCTAACCTTTGATTTTGAAGCCTGATATTTCGATGTTTAACTCGAGCAGAATTCTTTATAAAAAATATCAAAAATCTACGAATAGGTTGAAATGTAAAAGGATTGAATAATTAGATTAGAAAACTAGAGTTTCAGACAAGTGTTCAGTTCCTTTAAGGTTTAAAAACAAAATCTTTTCATGAAATCTTGACGGATGTGCGTAAATCACAGTGACGAAATCTGTTTTCTGCCAAAGTATTAATTATCTTAAATAAACATGATGAAATTTGGAAATTCCAAATGAATCATTAGAAATAATTTACACAAACTATGTCGCAACCTTATTCATCATTATAAGTAATTTATCATAGTATTAAAGATAATTTAAAATAGTGAATTTGTCTGACCGCAACCTCAATTTTCTGATGTTAAAATGCGTATAAATAAATGAATAAATATATATTTAAAGGGACTGTTAACGAAATTGCATTGGCAAAAAGATTTAAAACGCGCGCGTGAGTTTTAAAAGTTTTGTCGGATAAAAATTTTCAAGCTGGAAAACCGACTTTATTTATCAGATTAAAGGGAGTGTTCGCGAAAAACGAAAAGGAGTATAGGCTTACGGCAAAAAATAAGCGCTTTTGATCGCTACTAATATTTTTCGACGCAATCGTATATAGTTAATATTTCAATTTTTGGCGCTGGATTTTCGAACATTCCTGGATAATATGAAAATGTCGCCTTAATTATCAAAAATCCTCAAAACAGGAATAAATGTTTTTAAAAGTAACTATTAGGTCACACAAAAAAATATTAAGAAATATCAACTATATACGAATGCGTCGAAAAATTATTAATGATTATTGGTTGTAATATCTGAATAATTTGTTTGGAATTAAATTGATTTTTTTACGATCCGAGTTGAATGTTGCAACTTTCTGAATTTGTATGGACGCTACATTCTTCAACATGATTCGTGTTTAACAATTTTCCCCTTATAGACGCAACAGTCAAATTAAAATTAGTACCGATCAAAAGAGATTATTTTGTCGCCGTAATCATATCCCCTTTAATTTTTTGCGAACACTCCCATTAAGGTAACAAAGGTATCTTTTTAAATGGAGGGTTACTAAAATTACACCTACATTCTACAGTCCCTTTTCGAGTAGATATCTAGAGTTCATTAGTCTCTCATGTCTACACAATATCTCTCCTCTTACAAAAAAATTCAAATTTCAATCAACACTACTCTCCTCTCCTCCTTCAAGATTTTAAAATATCTTTTATGAGACTTACTTATCCTATACATTCTCCTCCATACCCCACTACCTTCAGTTTTATTTCTTTAAAATGTTTTATTTTTTCTTACAACTTTACCATTTAACAACTTCAATCTATTTCCTTTTCCGTTTAGTTGAAATTCTTCCTTTTCCAGCCAAACTATTTAGAAAGAATCATAAGATGACTCAGATTGAAAGTCCAAACTAAAGATAAAGAGCTCCTGTGTTTCTAGAGTATCCTGGAGTAGTCAGAATTCCTGAACCTTTAACTAACCACTAGGCCTGGATTACTCAACCAGCAACCAGCTAAGAAAATTTACCATCCGGAAAAAAAGAGAAATACCAAGTCACGAAAAATGAAACACAAATGCCGATTGGAAAAAAAAGATTTTTATATTCTAACCTAACNATGGAATCGTTGTGAATACTTTGGTTGTTTTCAACCCTTTTTTTTGCAATGAAAACATTCCAAATAGTTGTAAAATACCGACGGTATAAAAATTCTGAGATGTTGGCCGAAGCAAGTTAAAACTGTGTAAATGGAAGGGAGGGGTTCTAATCCATCCTTAAATGTATGCACGCTCTCATTGGAAACCTAGAAGGGGGCGTTCGTGATAGAGATGTTAAATAATTGAGTTTTGGAGCGAGGGGGAGAGTTTTGGAGCAAATAGAGATTTATAAAGCGATTAAGAGAGAGTTGAGCAAATCTTTTAGTTCAGGATCAAATTGGAGAGTTTGATGCAAAACTAAGAGTTTGAAAAAATTTGATAGTTCTTGAGCAAATATGAGTTGCTAAAATGAGAGTTCTGGAGAAAATTAAAGTGCTATTCAGCAAAATAGGGTAGTTATAAGAGTTCGGATGAAATTGGCTACTGAGAGTTTTAAGATCATACTCAGGAGATAGAGGAGAGGAAGGTTTTAAAGAAGAGAGCTATGACAACAGAACAAAACAGAACTTAAGTATTTTAGAGAGAGTTACAAATCCGTTAAAGGACAGGTGTAGTGTAATAAAAATGAGAGAAAACTTAGCTTAAGCCTGAATTAATTGCATGGATAGTAACATATTAAAAAAACTCTGACCACGGAGATTTAGCAGTTTTCTGCGATAAATGTGCAAGAATTTGCACAGATTGGACATGTGTGTAATGTGTATGCAAATATCCTAGCTATATTTTTAAACGTGTTCTCAGCAAACAGATTGCAGATTAGCTTGCGAAAATTTCTCTAAATCCCGTGACCTGACGTAAAAATTTGAAATATTTAAAACGTCCATTTTATCTCTGTTGACCGAACACATTGTGGTGAGAATTTGAAAAATATTTTGAAGCCGAGTGTTTAAATCTGTTCACCCAACCATGGGTAGACCTGAGACCACTTTTCAAAATTATTTTAAAATATGAGAAATATCCAAGGTATGAACAACTCTAGTCGTCATCAATTGATGATTTTTAATTAAATGAAAGCAAAATTAGCAACTATAGTTGATCCCCGGTAGAAAGATAAATTAAATACAATATTTAAAATTGAACTTGAACTAGATTCATAATCTTTGATAATGTCAAAAGAAAGATAATACTATAAATCCATAAAATAAATACAAATTGTGATATTTGAAAAAAATTACGTTTTGTATTAAATGATGGGGCATGAAAAAATGTTGTGTTACAAATATTTTCTCAATCATTAAAATATAAATATATATCAATATGTTTATAATGTAATGTTATTTCAACTGCAAGATATGTTTATATTTCGTAAATATAAATTCTCTAATAAAATATATATTGTACAACCGTAACATGAAAGTTGTGAGACAAGTAATAAAAAGATTCGATATAAATCTATGAAAAAATTCTTTAAATTTACCTGAATAAAAATATCTTCGCAAAACCTTGTGACGAGCGCAGTTTTCCCCACTCTGCAGTCCCCAACTAGGACCACAGTAACCTCTTCAGGTCTTGGGACTCGTCCTCTCATTCTTTCACTCATCGTCCCTCCTCACACTATTCGTCTTTTAGTAATCCTGCCTCGTCCAGCAATTTGACTATATTTGTATCACTCTACCTTGGTCCGCGGTATTTTTGTTACTAGTGAAGAATTTGTGAGTGCGACTCTATACTCTCCGCATCCCTAGGTTCTGGTTGGTTAAACGTCGAGATCACGTGATCAACCCGGCCAATCACAAGCCAGCAACATATGTTTCTAAACATGTAGTAAACTTGAATGAAGAGTATATGTGGGGAGGTTAACCCCCATCATTGTCATCCCATCCTTCCCCTTCAGCGACACTTACACACATAACTTTTAAGGATTGAGANCCCCCCCTCTATGAAGTAAGTCCCCCCTAATCCTCATATATGGAGTATTAAGTGTTAAGGTTCCGACTCATGATTCAGATCTTCCTTGAATTCAATTAAAATTGTTAGGATCGTTTAATCACCCTTTCAATGCAATCCCCCCCGCCCTCGCTTGAACCGATCTCCCCCCACCTTTTTGAACTGCAGATCCCCCCTTCTTCGATCCTTTGTCATTTCATCTTCAATGCTATCGATGAAAAACAATCTTCAAATTCTTCAAGTTCAAATTTTCTCTTTATCCTGAACAAAGCGTAGTACGCCGGAGAATGACGCATTTTTATGTGATGAGTAATTTTCATTTTATGCGTCATTTAATTGTCTTATTTAGTTTTTTTCGACTTTATATTCATTTATTACAATGATTTAAAAAACACAGACAGGAAAAGAACTAAAAAACATATTCTGTTTACATTTTGTGAATTTTTCAATTAAATCTTTATTTCATTTTTTTAAACGCTTATATTAGTAAGTATCATCTTTAATTGAATGTGATTTTTTATTAACTACTTATATCACCTTTGTTTTCTTTTGCATCAGTGCTATAAAGTGTTTCAACAGAAATTTTATCTTTATCAAAAAGATTGAAGCTCGTCGTCCTGTCAAAATAAAATTTTTTTGGATAATTTAGTGAAAAGTTTGTATACTTGCAGACGTCGTGATGCAATGCTTTTTTTTCTAGATATCATAATACGTTTTTACAAAGCAAAAATAAAACATAAAGTTAGTTTTAATAGAATTTTCATTTAAAGAGGTTTACATCATCAGGTTGCAAAGATATAGGTATTAAAAAATTTGAGTTTGCCGCCTTTGCGGCAAAGAATCAATTTCTTTGTTTATGTTTTTTTTTTGCAAATTTATCAATTAAGTTTGTTCAGCACAGTTAATTCTAAAAAGAGTAAGATCATTGGTTTGGTTACTGAATCAGTATATATATACATATATATATATATATATATATATGTATATATACCCTGCCTGCCATGGGCATAATCATTTCTCCTATTCCTATCATGCCTGCATGAAATAGATGGAAAGAATTTGTTAACAAATTTAATTTTCCCAAAATGCATGAAATCATTGATTCTAGATCCAGATTTTTCCAGACTTTGTCAGGATATCACAGGGTTAGAATACAATATAGACTGGCAGGATAGAACAGGGTATCCTAGAATGCAATATAGGCTGGCAGGATACCACAGGGTTTCCTAGAATGCAATATAAGCTGACAGGATACACAGGGTTTCCTAGAATGCAATTTAAGCTGGCAGAATACCACAGGGTTTCCTAGAATGCAATATAAGCTGGCAGGGTACTACAGGGTATCCTAGAATACAATATAAGCTACCAGGATACCACAGGGTGTCCTAGAATACAATATAAGCTGACAGGATAGAACAGGGTGTCCTAGAATACAATATAAGCTGACAGGATACCACAGGGTGTCCTAGAATACAATATAAGCTGACAGGATACCACAGGGTTTCCTAGAATACAATATAAGCTGACAGGATAGAAAAGGGTATCCTAGAATACAATATAAGCTGACAGGATACCACAGGGTTTCTTAGAATACAATATAAGCGGACAGGATAGAACAGGGTATCCTAGAATACAATATAAGCTGGTAGGATTTCACAGGGTTAGAATACAATAAAAGCTGACAGGATAGAACAGGGTTTCCTAGAATACAATATAATAAAAGCTATGAGCAATAGGCATATTTTAGGTTTTGACTTTAAAATCTTCAAAATGAAATCAAATAAACTTTAATTATATTATAATAGATACTTAAAGCAGCATTTTCAGGGGGGGGCAGTAATCTACTCACCCCCCTCCCTCTGGCTGAAATCCGGAATATGCACCCGATTGATTACTTACATTTTGTTACAGTTTCCGATTATTAGATAATTTATCAATTATTTAAAAGACAGACTATGACGAAATTCTTATGAAAAACGTTTATAATTCCACTTTGTAATGAAGTAACAAATAGTAAATACCTCATGTTAAACTTGAAAATAATTTAAATCCTTATCTTTTGTGTATTTTCACTAGGCTTAACATTGTATATGTAATTTGCTTAAAATCCTATTATAATAGTATTTATGAGGCTTCACTTCTAAATTCACGTTGTATCCGGGTAAAGAAGAAAAAATATCAAGTTAAAAATTTTACATATATGATATGTACAATTTTCGTTGCACAACATGTACAATGTACATACATACATTGTACATGTATGGGCAAAAGATAGTTCCAAGCACAATTCCAATTTGTTAAAACTTCAAGCTGTATAGTTATTATTGGAAAAACATTTTTCTACACATTATATTAGCTAAAAATTAAGAGAAGAGACAAATAAATAGTTATATTTGTTCATAGTTTGGATGCAATGTAACATATAAAACTGTGGAAAAGGAAGACGAATCTTCGACTCAAGTTATGATTTAAAATAGTTTTTATGCAATGAACACGAAGTGTAACAATTGTGCAGTGTCCACAGATCCATTTTACATAATAAGTTGATTTTCAATCTTTTGGAAAAACTATTTGCAATAAGACAACATAAAATTCACATAAGTCGTCTTCCTATGTTATGTTTGGTATTTTCCCAAAGGTTTTTATTCCAAGCACAGTTGGCAACTTCCCTGCTGTGCAATGTCTCAGCAGCACTTGCCCCTCCCCCCCGTCTGTTCTAGCCATAGCGCTCGGCCCCCTAGCCCATCCTATTCGTAGCGCTCGGCCCCCTGTATGTTGTCGCCTTTTGGAAAATGCCTTTGGGAAAAAACCTAACACCTTCCTATGGGTCTTACTATATCCAGATTCTACAATCTGCTTAAAATTGAAATTATTAAATCTGACAAATCTTTATATCTGCAGTCTACCTAATCCAGGAAGCAAAAACTGTAAAATCTTTTAAAATGTTCTAAATATTTCAAATATTTTGAATGCAAATAAATTATATTTTCTCTGTCTCCCATTTTCACACATACATCATAACAACTTGGATTAGCTGACACATACACACACCCCTATTCACTCACTCAGTCACAAACACAAACAGAAAAGAAAATCCTTTCACATTTCAAACACATAATCATCTTATTCCTTACACACAACATGCACATTTCACACACATAATCATCTTATTCCTTACACACAACATGCACATTTCACACACATAATCATCTTACTCCTTACACACAACATACACATTTCACGCACATAATCATCTTATTCCTTACACTGAACATGCACATTTCACACACATAATCATCTTATTCCTTACACACAACATGCACATTTCACACACATAATCATCTTATTCCTTACACACAACATGCACATTTCACACACATAATCATCTTATTCCTTACACACAACATGCACATTTCACACACATAATCATCTTATTCCTTACACACAACATGCACATTTCACACACATAATCATCTTATTCCTTACACNCACCTATAGTTTGACAATGCCTAGTTAAATTCACACCTATAGTTTGACAATGCCTAGTTAAATTACACTCCTGTAGTCTGATAATGTTTAGTTAAATTTCACACAAACAAGACATTATATATATTACATAATAAAGTGTTCAAATCACAGGAAATTCGTTCTATTAAATTGTCCACAAAAACAGGAAGAGAGAAACGTTTAAAAATGAATAATACATCCATTCACATTATCCCCCCCCCCCCCCTCCTATGAATTTGCCTAGACAGAGAGGGGTTGCATCATTTTATTTACGTAAGACTTTCCGTTTATTTACTGCTTACTGCATTTCCATCAATTAATAGGCAGATATTAACCATTAACTATCATCCTGAGTTTTAACCATTAATTGTTTAATAACGATTACCATGTATGATGTAGTCTTACTCTTACCGACACACCCTTCCTACAGTACATACATACACACGTTCACATCTACAAAATTAACTAGCTTGGGAACCATGCGTTTCCCAGGGTACTCATAGTTATTCCCGCCGTTTACCCGCACTTGGTCGATTTTTACCGGGAAACTAAATTCTCGCTATAAAAGTCGACCCACTCAATTTAGAATCTTAAAACTAAGCTAAGAACAATCAAAATTTGAGGCAAATCGGTCCAGGGGTTCCTGAGTTATGATTAGACAAACAAACAGAGATTACAACTTTATATAAAAAGCTATATAAGATATGTACGCACATTAATGATTAAGTTCAGAAAAAATCAAATCTCTATATATTTATGTATTAGTATCAATATGTTGTATTATTATACAGTGGTAGGCGATTATATCAATACAATGAAGACGACTTTCTATTTAAATTTTAATTTATATCAAGCTTATATCAGCATGGATACACATAAACATAGAAGTCAAGAAAAGCTGTCAATTAAAAAAGCTTCTCTTAATTACTTGTAAAATTGTACGTCGAAAGCTTGTTTTAGAGACACCCTGTATCTGTATCTATCTGATTATGTATCAGTATCTATCTGCCTATGTATCAGTATCTCTATGTTTATGTATCAGTATTTCTCTGTTTATGTATATCAGTATCTAGCTGTCTATGTATCAGTATCTGTCTGATTATATATCAGTATCTATCTTTTTATGTATCATTATCTATCTGTTAGTGTAACAGTATCTATCTGTTTATGTATCTGTATATCTCTGTTTATGTATCAGAATCTCTCTGTTTATGTATCTGCATCTCTCTGTTTAACTATCATTATCTGTTTACCTAAGTATCTATCTATTATGAGAAGATCTATCTATGTCATGAAATAAATTAATAATTCTGAATAAATGAGATAAATGAATCATGCTTACCAGGGGCGGATACAGGGGGGGGGGCGGGGGCGGCAGGACCTTCGCACCCCCCTGAGATTTCAGAATAGCTTCTCAATAGCACTTAAGGGAAAGAAAACCTAGTACAGAACAGGAAAGTCAAAAAAGAATTTCGCCTCCGGCGCGTCTTTTGGTTCCTAAATCTGGATTATTTTGTTCCGAAATAAATCTAGGAACCCACTCACTTAAATCCTGTATCCGCCCCTGATGCTTGAACTGTATATGTACAATATAGCTTGTATAAGATAGTATAAGAGAACCATATTCCATACAATACATTACTGTATAAACCATTTATAATATCATTATTGTTACATACATGTTACACAAATTGTTTCAAGTACATTCTAAGATTCTAACTAACAAGAATGGGTGAGGGGGAGCGAGCTATCAACGAGAACTTTGGTCTTCAGAATTTAAGCAATATTTCCGGTCAGTTTTTCTTTCTTTCATTGTCTTTGCTTCATAAATACGCACGTCACATTCATGGAGAACCCATAATTGAAAACAATCAATTTTAAGATAGGAAAATATGGATTTCTGATTCATCCCAGTTCAGTTTAAGGTTTAAATGGAATCGTTGTGAGTCGGTTCTACCACGTCTCAGGAAATCGTTGATATTTAAGTTTTAAATAGTTTTTTTTGCATTTTTGTTTGAAATTTGAGATGAAACCTAATATGGTAGATATTCTCTATCATTGACAATATTCAGTCTATGACAGAGAATTAATATATTTAGAATGACTAAGCAAAAATTAGATATTTGATTTTGAAGTGATATTTAGGGAATACATAAGATAGGACACCGAGCCCACCACTTATGTTCTATTCTGCTTTATTGTTATAATACTACCTCGTATTTACATCCTTAAGTTAAATTCTTGTCTGAATTTATTATGTATTTTTATTGTTCTTTTAAGTATTTTAATTTAATGAATTTGAGCTAGGTTGATGAACTACCATCGCCAGTTCAAATCTTGAATCACCGATTCAAAGTGAAAGTTTCAGGAGGATTTGAATCGGTGATTCGGAATTTAAACCGGCAATAGATAAATCAGCGACCTAGCTCAAATTCATTAAACTCGGTCCCAGATCCGATATTCCATAAGAGAGAGGAGGGCAGTTTGAGAGGGATTGGGATAGATTCCATCCATGACCCAATGTGATTTACGACAATTTGCTTTATCACGTCATTTCCTCTATCATGCCATCCTTCATGCCCCATTTGTTATATTCGCCATTTACTTTGCGCGTCATTTTTATTTTACGCCTCTGCGCAATAGACTAAATACATTAGCTCTTTATTTCTAACTGACCGCTCTAGGCAATCCTGGACGCAGCGCTCGGCCCTAAGCCAGTACCTGCTTAGGGAGGGGGGAGGGAGAAGTCAGGTCAAATAAGAGTAGATGAAAAAGAAGGTGAAAACGATTAGAGAAGAGAAGAGAAAACAAATGAGAAAAGAGGAGATGAAAAAATAAGAAAATAGAAGATGAATGAAGAGTAAATGAAAAATATGATAGAAAAGAGTAGATGAAAAAGATTAAAGAAGAGAAGGTGAAAAGATGAGGGAAGAGAATGTGAAAAAGATGAGAGAAGAGAAGGTGAAAAATATGAGAGAACAGTAGATGAAAAAAGATGAGAGAAGAGAAGGTGAAAAAGATGAAAGAAGAGAAGGTGAAAAAGATTAGAGAAGAGAAGAGGAAAAAATGAACGAATAGTAGATGAAAAAGATGAGGGAAGAGAAGGTGAAAAAGATGAGAGAAGAGAAGGTAAAAAAGATGAGAGAAGAGAAGGTGAAAAGATGAGAGAAGAGGAGATGAAAAAGATGAGAGAAGTGAAGGTAAAAAAGATGAGAGAAGAGGAGATGAAAAAGATGAGAGAAGAGAAGGTAAAAAAAGATGAGAGAAGAGGAGATGAAAAGATGAGAGAAGAGAAGGTAAAAAAGATGAGAGAAGAGAAGGTGAAGAGATGAGAGAAGAGAAGGTGGTGAAATTAATATCTCCTGGCAAAGCTGAATACCCAAGCTATACTGGGATATAATTCCATTTCCCGTGGTTACAATGCAGTTTATAAAAATGTCCAACTCCAAGGATTTAATTCCATTTCGTGCTTGACATTTTAGTTTTACCAGCTTCCCACTTCCCAGTTCTCATTTTTAAACTATTTAAAAGGTTGTTTATTCTTTTCACTGCACTTTGCACAGTGCAATGTGTATCTTTATTTCGTCAGTATATTAGAGTAGGAATATATAATACTCCTTCAACTGTTATTTGTTATATATTTCTGTTATGTCCTCTCTGACTGTAAAAACGTCAATGAATAAACAATATAAAAACAGTGTTTAAATAAACACGATGACAATTCATGAAAGTGCATAATAAACATGCACATAACAATAACAGGGACAAACCTTTTAACTAGACATTGTTAGCTTACAAGGCCTAGCATTGGGGCGATCTATAGAAAATAAAATATTTTTTTAAAACGTCATATTCTTAAAATTCTTTGGATATGTTTTTCTTTTTTTTATGTCAATAAAATTTATTGAGAGAATTACAAAAGGTCATTATTGAAACATATTGTTGATGATAAGTTAGTTAGTAGGCTGTTAGTTTAAATTAAGAACAATTGTTTACTAAATTAATAAAAACAAACAGTGCACATGCAAACATGAACCAATAAACATGCACTTCTTTCTACGATGAAAAAACTAGAATTATATGCATTAAACTAAATAAAATACCTTGAAAGAACTATATCTTTATACAGTATGTTCCGCTAAATATTTATATTTCCAGTTGTTATCTCTGTTTGTATGAATGGACGTCCGGTCATAACTCATGAACCCTTGGACCGATTTGCCTTAAATTTTTATTGGGGAACTCGAGAGAACCACGGGAATGTTCTTGGCTTGGTTTCGAGATTTTAAGTAAAATGGATCGACTTTTATAGGAAAAAATAGCTAAAATCGTAATTTATATCCATGTGCGGGTAAACGGGGGAGTAACCATGAGCTACCTGGGTAACACTGGTTTCCCAAGCTAGTATGATAATAAATTAACAAAAGTAAACATAGCAACACGATTTTTTTAAGCGGTGTCTTTTTAAACACAAAAGCATGTCATTTTCACTATGTGTCTTTGTCTTAGTTTCTGACCTAATCATTCTCTTTTTTAGTCACACACCTACCCCCGGCCCCTTCGCAGATTTTGACACAAACTTCTTGTATTATAACATTATCACAATTAGATTAAGTAATTTTCCAGTTTAAAAAAAAATCTTCGAATCCAATTCTCCAGTAGGTTTCATCCCCCAATTTAAGTGGGGGGGGGGGAGTCCTTAAATCCCCATAAACCAAGTTACGATATAAATATTAGAACTAAAATCACAGTTTATTAATTATTAACCAAAACCAAACTGAAAATTTTTTCACAACAGATTTAGTATACCTAGCTAGTACGTTCAGTGAGACCCAGAAAAATGTGGAATAAGAGGACAACTATTTACACTGACGTTATGATTATAAACAGTCCACTGAACATATATTTTAATAGACTTTCACTTAACTTCTCTTAACAACAGTAAATTTAAATTCTAAACCATCATATTTTCTGAGTCCCCCTGTATAGTATGAAAGAGTACGGATTATGTAGGCCTGTAACCTGCGGAGCTCTAAGTGTAAAAGTAAACAAATCTCTTGTTTACATTATTTATTATATATTTAACTTTAGATTAGACTGAAGTCGGGATTTTATTAGTTACAAGGTGGGCCACAAAACATTTAAAACTTTAGTGCCGAAATAATAAAAAATGCACAAAAATAAATTCCCCTTTTCTCTTGCAAAGATTATTCCATAAAAATTTTAAAAATTATTATGTAACAATTCTAAAATTTTTTTTAAAGCACAAAGAATACCATGTTTTTTATTCAAACGTCTGTTTAACTCTTTTATCTCTAGTTAAAAATATGCCAAAAAATATAAAAGTCAATATTATAGATTTTTCCAAAAAAAAATGAAGTATGTATAACATTTTTAAGAAATATTTTCTAACCATTTGTAATACTATCATAATGGTATATATTTTAAGGAGTATTTACTTAAGGAATAAAACTTTTTTTCCGAATCGAAAGATAGAAATTACAACAAAAGCTGTTTAAATTCTTATTTAAAATCCACCAAAATCATTTTATTTCTTCAGTGTTTGTTTAAAACAGTTTTTTTAAAATTGCGAAAAAGTTAGCACGTACACAGGTGCACTTCTCGTCTACGAAAAAAATAGATACAGCCAAGCCCTTTTGGAATTTATATAAATTGTATGCAATAAAATAAGACATGTTTTCCATTATCATAAATAAACTGATCCTTTATACTGTAACAAGCAACTATTTTGGGTTCGATTTAAATGCTGAAACCATTTCAGATACCGAAAAAAGGATTCTTTTGTTATAAGAATAAAAAATAGATCAATGCTAATAAAAACTATGAACTAAATGATTTTGTAATATTGTTTTGTTGTTTTAAAAATCTCCCTTTGTGCTTCTCATAGTCTGAATCAAAGATAGATAATGTCAAATTTATTTTGATTTTTGGTTTTCATGTGGAGAATTGGCATCTTTTTGATCCCCCTGATTATCGCTTTACAACACAACTAAGCAGTATATCAGTGAATTCAGATCTTGCTGCAGAGATATGAGAACTCAAAACCATCATTTAACTACAGTGTTTCAAAAAATGGTGCTTTAAAATATTACAAATCTTCGGATAAAGGTTTATTAAAGGGAGTGTTCGCGAAAAATGAAAGGGGGTATAGACTAAATGCGATAAAAAAGCGCTTTTGATCGCTACTAATCTTACTTCTATCTGTTGCGTCTACAAGGAGAAAATTGTTAAAGACGTCTCATACTGAATAACTTAGCGCCCATACAAATTCAGGAAATTGCAACATACGACTTAGACGGTTAGACCGTAAACAATCAATTTAATTTCAAACAAATCATTCAGATATTACAACCTTTAGTCATCGATTATCTTTCGCCACATTTGTATATAGTTTATATTTTATAATATTTATTTTTTTTAGAAAACGTTTTAACGGATTTCGGAAAATGTGAGTGGTGCGCGGCATTCTTAGATAGTTGCGCAAGCGACAAGGGAAATAATCAAATTTAAAACAAATTAATTAATAAATATTATAAAACATAAACTATATACAAATGTGGCGAAAGATGGGCGAAAGATAATCGATGACTTTAGGTTGTAATATCTGAATGATTTGTTAGAAATTAAATTGTTTTTTTGCGGTCTAAGTCGTATGTTGCAATTTTCTGAATTTGTATGGGCGCTAAGTTATTCAGTATGAGACGTCTTTAATAATTTTCTCCTTATAGACGCAACATATAGAAGTAAGATTAGTAGCGATCAAAAGCGCTTTTTTATCGCATTAAGCCTATACCCCCTTTCATTTTTTGCGAACACTCCCTTTAAGATTAAAAAGAAAGTCTAGCGCTTCTGAAAAAAATGTCGGAAAATTTTATTTTTAAATTTTATTTTTTTAAACACCCTGTTTTCCTCCCCTACAATATCCTGTAATATATCCGTGATAGACGCAACATATATTTAGATGTGACGCACTCATTCAATTTAGATGATTCTCATGTACGATCTTGAACCTTCTCACCTTACAGGTTTAACCTTTAATCTATATATACAGCCTGTTCAAAAATATTTTGAATAAAATAAAGTTTATATTTGATTTACGGAAGTAACAGGTTTATTATTCGATTTGATAAATACAGGGGTTTCGAAAATATTTTTATATTTTACGTCAAAAAAAGTAAATTTCAATAATAAATTCTCTAATTGAAGAGCAATTGAGTTGAACAAAAATGTATTTCTAATATGTAACCAGATAAATCAATTGCATCCTACTTGTTCTGAAAATTAGCTAGAGTAGCTACGAGGTCACAAAGTCTTACCAGTGATTTCTCAAATATTTGACCGTCTCCCTCTATAGTTTGCAGTAATTTAATCTACATTGCACAGAGTCTTAGTTTACAATTTAATCTATATTAGCAGTGTATCAACAGATACCTTTTATATCTACATTTACAGATAGAACTTTTAGAATATTTACTGTTATATCCTTTATATCTACATTTACAGATAGAATTATTAGAATATTTACTGTTATATCCTTTATATCTACATTTAAAGATAGAATTATCTTACTGTTACATCCTTTATATCTACATTTAAAGATAGAATTATTAGAATATTTACTGTTATATCCTTCATATCTTCATTTACTGCTAAAGCCTTAATATCTACATTTGAATACCAGAATATGTACCGCGCTATATATCCTTTCATCTATATTTACAAATTATTTACTGATCTTAATGCAGAAAGGTTTCCAGTAAATAGCTGTAATCTAAAGTTGTTCTCTATATATATTCTTTGTCTTGGTGTTTGTTTGTTTGTTTGTATCCAATAAACGTCAAAACGGCTGAAATGAACAGGCCAAAAAAAATGTTGAGGCCTCGCATGACCCACGGAAAGATTTTTGGATGATCAGAATTCAAGAAAGAGTTTTTGCCACAAACTAAGATTTTCTAATTCCTATAACTTAGCAACCCGTTTTCCTAGACCTTTGATATTTCAAACTATTAATTCTGGTAGATCAAATAGTCGAAGTTTGAAATATCAAAGGTTTACACCATCAGGTTGCAAAGATATATGGGTTAGAAAATATAAAATTGTTGCAAAAACTCCTTTGCCTTTTTCAAAATCCACGGAAAAAATAATAAAAGAGCAACAATTAAAATTTTAAATCAAAGATGTAAGCGAAGCTCCCTGGAAGCCTTATACAAGTTGGTTAAATATATGATTATCTTTTTAAAAAAGTAGACCTCCAGTGTACTTAGATTTTAACTCTGCGTCATTTTTTCTTCTCAATCATCAGTTTTGACGCTTATTGAATACAAAACAAACACATAAAAAACAGACAATTAAAGTATATATAGATTATAGATGTTAGCGATGGTGATTGTAATTATTTATTAGAGAAAAGCTCAAAATAAAATAAAAGCTCTTAGTTTTAATTCTAAAATAAGTAGAGTGCATGATATTGACAGTTCTGATAAAAATAAGAAAAAAGTATTTATTACCAAAACTTGATATTTGAGGATAATGTTTAAACATCGTGATAACTTTATTTAAAAATTTTTAAAAATGCTATTTTTAGTGCAATATATTATTTTCAAAACGCCAAGGTTTAGAAAAAAAAAACTTTGAATTTAGTTCGCCGAAGTTTACTAAGATAACCTACTGATCCAGGAGTGTAATACTATCAATATCAAACTTCATGCATAATCAGGAAATAACAAACACACACTTAATTCACACACTCAAATTCGTCAGCTAAAAGGGTGTTCTGAAAAAAATTTATAAACTTAGATTTATATCCTTGCATTGACCTTCCATAAATATAAGCAAATTTTCATCTCTTCTTTATAGAAAACAATCTATGTAATCCAAATACACATATAAACATCCTAAATTCGTTTGACACCCGGCCCATGAAACTCTCACATCATCTTCAAGATATAACCGTCATGAGTTCAAGGATTATAAAATCTATAGTTTAATCCTGCTACTGGAGCTACAAATCTATAGTTTAATCCTGCTACTGGAGCTATCTGATCTACAGTTTAATCCTGCTACTGGAGCTAGTGATCTAGTTTAATCCTGCTGCTGTAGCTACTGATCTATAGTTTAATCCTGCTAATGTAGCTACTGATCTATATTTTAATCCTGCTAGTTTATCTATAGTTTAATCCTGCTGCTAGAGCTATCTGATCTATAGTTTATTCCTGCTAATGTAGCTACTGATCTATAATTTAATCCTGCTAGTTAATCTATAGTTTAATCCTGCTACTAGAGCTACAGATCTATAGTTTAATCCTGCTACTGGAGCTACTGATCTATATTTTAATCCTGCTGCTGGAGCTACTGATCTATATTTTAATCCTGCTACTGGAGCTACTGATCTATATTTTAATCCTGCTACTGGAGCTTTAGATCTATAGTTTAATCATGCAACTGGAGCTACAGATTTGTAGTTTAATAATGGTACTGGAGCTACAGATCTATAGTTTAATCCTGCTACTGGAGCTTTAGATCTATAGTTTAATCATGCAACTGGAGCTACAGATTTGTAGTTTAATAATGGTACTGGAGCTACAGATCTATAGTTTAATCCTGCTACTGGAGCTTTAGATCTATAGTTTAATCATGCAACTGGAGCTACAGATTTGTAGTTTAATAATGGTACTGGAGCTACAGATCTATAGTTTAATCCTGCTACTGGAGCTTTAGATCTATAGTTTAATCATGCAACTGGAGCTACAGATTTGTAGTTTAATAATGGTACTGGAGCTACAGATCTATAGTTTAATCCTGCTACTGGAGCTTTAGATCTATAGTTTAATCATGCAACTGGAGCTACAGATTTGTAGTTTAATAATGGTACTGGAGCTACAGATCTATAGTTTAATCCTGCTACTGGAGCTTTAGATCTATAGTTTAATCATGCAACTGGAGCTACAGATTTGTAGTTTAATAATGGTACTGGAGCTACAGATCTATAGTTTAATCCTGCTACTGGAGCTACTAATCTATAGTTTAATACTGTCACTGGAGCTATTGATCTATATAGTTGAATCCTGCTACTGGAGCTACTAATCTATAAAATTTAATTCTGCTACTGGAAGCTATTATTCTATAATCTAATTCTGCTACAGGAGCTTCTGATCTATAGATTAATCCTGCTACTGTAGCTACTGATCTACATAGCTTATTCCTGCTACTGGAGCTACTGATCTACATAGTTTAATCCTATAAATGGAGCTTCTGATTTATAGTTTAATCCTGCTACTGGAACTAGAATGGTCTATAAATTTATCCAGCTACTGGAGCTAGACTGGTCTATAATTGTATCCTGCTTCTAGAGCTACAGATCTATTGTATAATCCTGCGATTGGAGCTACTAATCTGCAGTTTAATCCTGCTACTGGAGCTAGACTGGTCTATAAATGTATCCTGCTGCTGGAGCTAGAATCGGCTATAATTGTATCCTGCTGCTGGAGCTACTGCAGTCAATAGTTTAATTCTAAAATAGCGCTAATCTACAATGCTTGATCTCCAATCTGACAACTTTTAAATTTCAGGATAATGTTCTCTTGATTTACAGTTATCACTGCCAATGCTAGATATTCATGAGGAACTAATTTTATCCTTCGCACAACATAATATACTGATACTTGATCCCGAGATTTACAACATAATATATACTAATACTTGATCCCGAGATTTACAACATAATATTCTAATATTTGATCCCGAGATTTACAACATAATATTTTGATACTTGATCCCGAGATTTACAACAAAATATACTGATACTTGATCCCGAGATTTACAACAAAATATACTGATACTTGTTCCCGAGATTTACAACAAAATATACTGATACTTGATCCCGAGATTTACAACAAAATATACTGATTTAAAATAACCTCTTGCATTTTTGCAAGAAAAAATGTTGTTGTTTCTAAACATATTTTAAATATTCTAATGATGTTTATAAAAGTGTTGTCCTTTATATGCATATATATATATCTATCATTTCTATTTCAAATATGCTAATAAAAATCATTAATAAGGAGTTATCCTTATTTTCAAACGGAGTTCCCTTATTTGTCCCCATATTTACCCTTATTAAACAACCCCTATTTTATATGCATTTTACTGTGAGGTCTGATTTTAATCTTTATTCGAAGAGGTTAAAAAGATTATTTTTAAATAAGGGGGTTTCAAAATAATCAAAAATATATTCTTTTACTTTTAACGTCATGTATATCTGGAAATCTACAAATCACGTGAATGGTTAGCCCACTGACATTTTTTGTGCATCCTCTGTATTATGAAGATGAATGAAACACTGTTGAACCCTCTCCTATAGCTTTAAAAACCAGCAAACTTCAATATATCTCTAATGCACGTTAAATTTGGCCGCAAAACGTCGGTCTGTGGCATGCAAGCTATCATGCAGACAAGAGTTAGATCGCGACTCCACCAGTATTTAAATATGTTCCAGGATAATTTTGAGGTTAATATGCTAGTTTTTAAAGAACAAACAGACCACTAATGTTTTGTTGAAAACTTTCTTGATTTTTAAATATAATTTACTCCATACTATAATACGCAGTAAATACTTTTAATATTTTACTAACCCCTGGGATTTCCTAATCGTGATCAGGGGTTTACCCATTTCTTTTTCCTCAATATTAACTGTTCCTTCGTACAATATAAACTGCATAATCTCCAATTTCTCTATATTCAAAAAGCAATGTAAGTAAAATGCTCTGAACATTATTCAATATGTATATATCACAACTTTATTTTTTTCTAATTTTCTAACTGACGGGCTTTTAAAAAAAATAAAGATAAATAAAAAATAAATAAAAACTGTAATCGTTATTTTAAGTAACAATGTTATGGGGGGTGACTGGTTTTCGTCACAGTAATCCTCTTAAAATGCATTTGTCTTGTGTTTCATGGTGAGAATGGACAAAATGAATATATTCTGAATAATCTTTTCATGAATTGTAGCAAGCATTGATTTATATTGATTTCAATTTACAATTACCTTTCCCGTTCACATATTTATCCTTGAATGGATCCTGTAAACTTGCAATATATTCAGATGTCGTCTTTGTAACAGCGAGCTTTTTGAATAAAAGTATATATTTTATAGCAAAAGCACAAGAAAGCAGGGGTTTCGGTATAATCTAAATATATTAATAGATTGTAAAAGCCATAGTGAAAAGATTTAGGGGCTCTTCCAGCACCCCAAATCCTTTATTTAGTGAGAGTAGCGTGTTGAATAGTCCTATTTAAAGAGTTTTCAATGAAAGAGCGGGTGTTGGTCGAAATTCTTAACTGGAACATAACGTTAAAACAACTGAGAGACTTCTCTCTTAAAAAAAATCTTAAGCAGCAAAGCCTTATTTGACATCTATAAGAGGTTGATGGAATAAACTCATTTTGGCTGCCCCTCCCCCCCACACCAAATACCCAACCTGTTGGGGGGGGGGGGGGGGATGATTAAACTTTAGAATTCTTATCGTAAGCAAAAAAGTATGTTTTCATATTCTATATAGTTTGTAAAATGAATACTGGAGGTGTGGTGATAGCTCAAAGTATCTCTGGTCACCCTGCATTCTCTCTGATATTTTTTATTTGGTTGCATGCATTGTAAAGTATATATTGCATACTAGGCGTTGAGTTTGGTGTGAATATCAATTTAATGAGAGTTATCTCTTCTCAGCATCTAATTACTATCTATTACCACTAATTATCAAGTCATTAAACACTAATTATGTAATCAGTAGATATATCTGTAAGTAGGGTCTATTATATACCCACTAATAGCTTGCTACATGATAAATATAAAGAGCGACTGTAGGGGGTAATTATATAAAGAATAGTATAGATCAACTCAACATGTTATCTATATACATATATAAAGTTGTAATCTCTGTTTGTCTGTCTGGACCGATTTTTTACCGACCGATAATTTAGTTCCCGGTAAAATCGTTCAAGTGCGGGTAAACGGCGGGAGAAACTATGAGTAACCTTGGCAGCGCTGGGTTCCCCATGCTAGTATGTATATAATCTTTAGGTAAAGTTGTATCCTGTTTTTTTAAAGAACATCTTATAAAGGTAAAGAAGGCATAAAGAAATTTATTGAAATTTTGTTCTCACAATCCCTCAAGCAAATCAAAACAAATAGCTGATTTACAAAATTTACAAAAAATTCCCTAATTTACAAAATCTTAATTTCAAGTGGATCCTATAAGAATCTGTAGGGGGTTGATTTTATGAAGAATAGGGTGTATCAACTCAACATGTTTCCTGTAAGAATAGGGTGTATCAACTCAACATGTTTCCTGTAAGAATAGGGTGTATCAACTCAACATNTAATATATATACTAGTAACTTAGCAAAGCACTATGTGAAATGGGTCTATTTAAATTGTACAATTGCTATGTCTGATGTTCATTGAACTAGTTTAAGTCCTAACTTGAATTTAAAAGTCGTCTTCCTATTTCAGAGTTTTCTGGTTATTACTGTAGTAAATTACTAATATACTGTAATAACCTTTACAAGTTCTATTTCTTATGCACGTGATACAGGGTGTCCCTAGGGTGTATCAACTCTCAACATGTTTCCTGTAAGAATAGGGTGTATCAACTCAACATATGTTTCCTGTAAGAATAGGGTGTATCAACTCAACATGTTTCCTGTGGTAAATTTTATTCTTTGCTTTATCCGGAGGAATACAATCATCATCTAAGATCAATATCACCTTTGTTTGTCTGCAATAAACATAATCTTGGTTTGGATAAAATTAAAAACCCCTATTTCACTAGTTATTCCAAGTTTGATGCATTTATATCATATCTAAAGACTGCGAGATCTCATGCAAATTTCGATGAGAATTTTGACAATTATTTTTAAAATTTAAATGTAGAGCGCTACAACAAAGTATATAAGGAGAGTTAGTGAGTTAAACATTTTTTTTTTAAATGTTCTCTTTTTATTTATTGTATGACATCGAATACAGTATTGTTCAGCCAAACAAGGGGTTGATTTCTAAATGCGCAATGGGAAACTTATATAGCAATCTTCCAGGGACTGAACCAAAGGGGTATATGTTACCCAAATCAAAAGTCCCGATTGACTAAAGCTCCCGAACATTCAAACATTCACAGAATAACCTTCTTATCTCTGCTGTACCCAAAATCGATAATAAATGGTGATCATATGTATTTCGATTCTGAAAAAAAAAACATTTAACCGTATCCCCGCTGGGGTACTTGAAAACCAGGATACGCTGGGGGGGGGTCAATTTGACCCCCCCCTCTAAATCCCATGTTTTATGTCCAAATATGACAAATGATACATCATTAGAAAGCTCTTGTGCTCTACTTTTAGAATCTGCAAAAAAATTTGCAAATTTGCGAAAATTGAATTTTTTATCGCAAAATCCAGTTTTATAGTAAAAATGTTTGCAAAAAAAAATTTGTCCAAAAAATGACAAATTATACATTTTTGAAAAGCCCTTGACCATGCCATTTCAAATATGCAAAAATTTTTGCAAAATTTTAAATAACCTGATTTTTAATCAAGAAAAACTAAAAATGTGCAAATTTCCTTTGACAGGTTGTTTGCAAAAAATTTGCAATTTTTTTTTCGCAAAACTTGTGCAATCCGTTTCCTTATGTCATAGGCTTTCCAAAAAGCTAAATTTTATCAAAATCTGACAAGTGAAAGTGGGTCAAAACAAAGATTTAGTTTGTTACAGGCAAAAGCAGTCATTCAGGCAGTGTGCCTGAGGACTCAGGCAGTTAGTATTAAAGCCCGGTTTTAGGCCTAAAGGGAGGGCTTTGGGTATGTAAGAAAAGTCAGAAAATTTCAACAGCCTCAGACCAATACTTTTTGAGTTATGTAAAAAAAACTAGGGGGGGGGGTCAAATTGACCCCCCCCCAGCGGGAATAGGGTTAATTAACAAAGGTTTACAGAGTATAAATGAAATATTTTATTATAATGAAAACTTACTATAACAACGTTTTATCTTCTGAAATAAAATGGCAATTGATTTTAAATCTAACTCACTATTGTTAAGTATTATTCTTGTTTTAACTTTTGAAGCTGGGTTACTGCAAGTGAAGATTGTTTATACTGTCCATCTGAGGTAAAGTTTGGTTTGGTCTCCGGCTCTGGGAGAAATCTTAGTCAAAGACGACTTTACAACGGAGTAAGCTCATTGTTTAATGTTAACAAGTATACAGATAGGCGCAAGTCAACAATTAATTTTTTGTTACCTAATCAGAGGCGCAACTAGGACTTTTGCTAGGGGGGGGCAATATATTATTTTGTTAGGGTTTGGGGGTGGGGTTAAGGGGGGGTTTCCCCCCCTTTTTTCGAAAATTTTTCAAAAGCAAAAGTGCTTTTTTAAGGGTTTGAAGTCGAAAAAACGGAAATTTTAAGTTGTTGCATGCAGATTTGGCTGTGTTCTATTCAAATCGATTTTTTGTTCTTGTGTTTTTACAAAATTTATATTTCCAACAGCTGTAAAATGAATGATGTGAGTCAATTCATTGAATATGTGTGCGAATCGCAAAAGAGTATTTTTTAAGTACCTGGTTTAATTACAGATTAAATTGCAAGAAATAATCATTTATAGTTTCTGGAAAAAAA
>NW_019396651.1:37040-129095 GCF_000591075.1 Eurytemora carolleeae | reverse complement strand
GGGGGGGGGGGGGGGGGGGTCCAAGATCGTTCTCTAGGAAATTACCTAATTGTATTATTAGAATAGAATATAATTAAGATTTAAATTTTTTTAAATTTGATATTATGGAGTTTGTATTTCAGAAGTTTTTATTTTCAGGAGTTTGTCTCGTCAGGAGTTTGTCTCGTCAGGAGTTTGTCTTTCAGGAGTTTGTCATGGCGCCGTAGAGGTTTACTTCCGGGAATACAGGGGTCGCTTCCAGGGACCACTAGTATAGGGATTCACTTTTAGGAACCACACATACATGGGCCTTCATTTCCGGGGACATCACACATGGGGGTCACTTCCGGAGGGCCACACACACAGGGTTTCTCTTCCAGGAACCACGTTCATAGGGACCGCACATTTTAAGGTTCTCATTCTCTTCTTTGGCATCTTGACTAAGTTCATTGGCAATATTTCTGAAATAATTTTAGTGTGAGGTGCGGGGTTTGAACCCACGACTACCATTGCGGACACCAATCCACTTTCAGGTCGGTTGAAAGTTTTCTTAACGAGAACNCTGAAATAATTTTAGTGTGAGGTGCGGGGTTTGAACCCACGACTACCATTGCGGACACCAATCCACTTTCAGGTCGGTTGAAAGTTTGCTTAACTTCAGTGATCTAACGAGAACTGCAGTTGCACACTCTTACCACCCTACCCCACTATCTTACCAACCCCACCCCACAACTTACCACCCCACCCCACTATCTTATCAACCCCACTCCACAACTTACCACCCCACCCCACAATAAAAATCAAAAGCAAAAGCGTTGCGAGACTTTAAAGTCGACCCATTCTTGACAATTCAACTTTTCATATTGTGAATCTCAGATATATGAATACATAGCAAGAGTTTTTTATAATGGCGTATTACCATAGATAAATAAATAAACATAGATAGCTTATGTACGCAAAATCACCAAGAATTAAATCTCTCTCTACAGAACAGACTCATGTACACCAAAATTACTCATTGATATAAGAACAGCCAATGTTCACAACCGACCTAGTTAATCTATAAAATATGAATATCTTTAAAACATCTCTGTATTATCTATGCGTATTACAAAATCAAATGCCGCGTAAAAATGAGTTTAATATTAATATATCAATTGCATTCATATTTCAGGGCTATTAATTTACCTTGAATTAAAAATAAAAAGGAGTTTCTTTAGAATTATCAAAAAACTTATGACGGTCTATGTATTCATATATCTGGGATTCACTGTAGCAGTCTAGATCTTTGTGATCCGAGTCTAGTCTAGCGGATATTTGTAATGCTTATAGTATATTATTATAATATTTTTTTAATTGCTCGTGTTTAAGCTATATATCTTGTTCACATTGTTATTACATTCATAAAGGTATGTGAGAATGATTTCTCCTACAGAAATTACAATAGATATCTCAAGGTCTAGTTCCGCCTTTAAAGGCGATAATTCACATTCCTTCTCAATATAAATAAAGTTTTAAAAGGGTTAGTCCAAATGTCGTCTTTGACAAAACAAAACTTGACAGTGTATTGGATGCTTATATACCTACCTAGCTGATTTTAACCTAAAGGTTTTCTGACCTAAATATCGAGTAATTCGCAAATTTTTTAAGTTGGTTTGGTTAAAAAAGCTTTAGGTTAGTTTGGCATCCTGTTAGAAATATATAGGTTTTCCGACCTATAATTAAGTTCAGTTGGGAATACATCTTAGATCGGTAAAGCAATAATTTTAGGTTAGATAAGCATCAATTTTAGGTTGGTTAAACAATAATTTCAGGTCGGATGAGCAATTTATGTTTAGGTTGGATAAGCAATATTGTTAGGTCGGATGCGTAATATTTTAGGTTGGATGAGCAATATTTTTACGGCTATAAAGTCGTCTTCCTATTTCAGAGTTTTCTGGTTATTACTGTAGTAAATTACTAATATACTGTAATAACCTTTACAAGTTCTATTTCTTATGCACGTGATACAGGGTGTCCCAAAAAACATGTGAATTCAGTGACGAATTCGATATCGTCTTTGTTATGAATTAGCATTGTAATACCTAATTTCAAAAGCCGTAATAGTATTATGTCTGCTAGAGTTTATTTAATGAAAAGGGTAAAAGACTGCAATGATGTGTCTATAATGTCTCCGCAAGATGAACAGTGAATACGGACAAGTTTACTCTGTTTGTATACTGCAATTTTCTTGTGTTACTAAGTACAACCGGTTGCAGTCAAAACATAAACAAACAAAATGTAAACATAGCAGACGAAACTCTTACAGATTACAGCTTTTTCAGTAGGTATCACTATACTAAATCAATGAATTATTTGAAAAGACGATCTCGAATTCTTCACTGAATTCCCATGTTTTTTGGGACACCCTGTACATATATTTATTAAATAAATCACATAATTATTATCATTTTTTTCATTTCGTGAATATCTTTGAATTGCAACATATATAATTGTCACCTAAAATTAGACATATACTTTTATTGTCCGAATACCACCCTTTCATACTGTTTACAAAGCTTTAGGTCACCATAAAGTCTTATCCTTGTATTGTAGGTAACCTTTTATAAAATCTTAATGGAAGTTCCGACTTGTCAGAATGTCGTCGTTTCTAATAACCTATTAAGTAGAGTTCAGATCGTATTCATAGATCGTAGCTAAGAATGAATTAACAATGCCATGACATATCGTAAAATCTGTAAATCATTACGGTGGGGCCAAAAAAGATGTGGAATAGGAAGACGACATTTTAGAACCTTTATGTCGAAATCAAATAGTTTTATCAGTATAGCTTAAGTATATATTTCTTCACGAGAAATGGTTCTGTGAACACTGCACAAATGTAAACTGGACTATCTAAAATTGTAAAACTTCAGTCAATAGAAGATGTCCTTCTTTTCGACAGTTCTTGTTATCTGCATGCACTGTATGCACGTTATATTTACTTTTTGGCACGAGGACAAATTGAGATTAGTTTTCAAGATGAGCTGACTGGTTGTCCTGTGTTTTTGTTTTATGCAATCATTATTTTTATTCTGGAATATTTTAAAATCACAAAAAAGATGGATTTTCGTAAACAAAAAAATGAACATTCAAGCTAACTTATTCAGACTTTAAAAAGACAACAACAAAAATCTAAATAAACTCAAGCTAGATGCACGGAATAAAGCAGCTAAAATAAGATTATGTATTGATAGGTTCTCTCGATCAGATGATTTTAATTATGAATCTTACAAAAGTATTTCATCTGCTCAGACATACGATCTCCGGAGAAACAGCTAGCCTATGTTCCTATTTACGCAGAAACCTGAACCTAAATTTTTCAAAGGTAGTTCCTCTAGTCCAGAGAAACCTAAACCTGTATATTCACCGATAGTTCCTCTAGTCTCGTTAATCTAGTTAATCTCGTTAATCTCGTTAATCTCGTTAATATCGTTAATCTCGTTAATCTCGTTAATCTCGTTAATCTCGTTAATCTCGTTAATCTCGTTAATCTCGTTAATCTTGTTAATCTCGTTAACTTCCTTAATCTCGTCAATCTCGTTAATCTCTTTAATCTCTTTAATCTAGTCAATTCGTTAATTTCGTTAATCTTGTTAATCTCGTTAATCTCGTTAATCTCGTTAATCTCGTTAATCTCGTTAATCTCGTTAATCTCGTTTATCTCGTTAATCTCGTTAATCTCGTTTATCTCCTTAATCTCGTTAATCTCGTTAATCCCGTTAATCTCGTTAATCTCGTTAACCTCGTTAATCTCGTTAATCTCGTTAATCTTGTTAATCTCGTTAACTTCCTTAATCTCGTCAATCTCGTTAATCTCTTTAATCTCTTTAATCTAGTCAATCTCGTTAATCTCTTTAATCTAGTCAATCTCGTTAATCTTGTTAATCTCGTTAATCTCGTTAATCTCGTTAATCTCGTTAATCTCTAAAATTTTCATGAACTAAATATGAGAAAATAAGAAAAATTAAATATAAAATTATAAGACGTGTCATGTGTGATAAATATCAATATATAGATCAAAAAAAGTTTCCCAACAAAGTTCAGACAACAACTTATCAAAACTTACAATTCTTCCAAGTTGAAAAGTTCCCAACTGAGGGGGGAGGGGCGGGGGAAGTTTTTTGTTGTTGTTGATTGGAGAAAGTCTGAAAATGTATTCCCTCGGATGGTTTAGAACTAAGCCTAGATATGAAACTCAAAAATCCTGAAAAGCAACTATTTTCGTATTCATTCAGTTTTCCTGCTTTATCTGACTTACTTCCTATTTCTATATTATTCCGTTTTACGCATGTGGTAAAATTGATCTGAAAAAAACATGCAGAAAAAAACATGCGAAAATTAAAAATTGAAGTATTTATTTAAATTTAAATGTTGCTCTACAAGTCGCCTTTTTAGTAATTATAAAACTTAACTTTTCGTGGATTTTTCTGTTTAAATTAGGGATTTTGCAAAAAAGGAGAAATTTTTGACAGTCCATAAACCTTTCTTAGGCTCATGTAGTTGCCACAAAAAAAGTTTTGACTGTTATTTGATAGAGTGAAGACAGACAAGCCAATCATGAATATGAATTCAGTAATAAATCTAATCAAACCCCCATAAATAGAAGGAAATATCTTGTTTCTGATAGAATTGAAAATAGAGGTTTTACATTTATTTGTGATGGAAGGATCCTGTGGTAATGCAATATTAAATATATGTATTTGATTCAATTTTTTTAAAGAATTCTCATCAAATATTTTTGGAAGCCATTTATATGATTCTTGTAAACTTTCTTATTTGTTCTGTGCATAGATATATTCTGTGTAAATTTTGAAGATTTTTTGGCGCATTTTTAAATCGTTTTAAAAAAAATTGATCACCAATATGTATAAGCATGCAGGTTTAAGATTCCCCTGTGATTGTGTAGATATTAACAGGAACAGTAATGAATTTAGCAAGATTCACAAGATGTAGGAAAAAAATATTTCGGAAGAAGGTTGTTTTCTGAAGAAAAACAATACGAATTCTTAAAAAAAAAAAATTTCCGGTCTCCCTTCCGAATTTTTTAACCATTTTCATCACAGTAGTGAAAACCCTTTAAAGAATATTAATGCGATGGGAGGTGTAACAATTTCAAGATAAATCTTTATGCAAGACGATAACTCAAAAAAATTTAAATTTTCATTTCCATCATCTTAATCTGATTGATTATGAATGATCACAGAAGCATCTCGGAGTGTTTTCGATTATTAGTTATTTTGTGGGTGTATAAAAAAGAACCATAATTCAATTAGGAATGAATAGGAAAACATTATAAATATAGGCAGGATACGGATTCATAACATTTTTATTAATCTCATTTTCCGTTTCTATACATCAATCTAGAAAATTAATGTATCAAATTAATAAATGCATTTTTTCTATGACAATCGCAAGTACGAGATTACAAAGGCACAGCACACTGAATTAGACAGAAGGGAAAGTTTCACTCCTGTATGCCGAGTCCATTAGCGCCTGATCCAATCAGGGTTCAGTCATGTGTTTGTTGTCTATTCTGAACCAATAGAAATTGTATGGCGGTAACACCTATCTTTCTTTCTGTCTAATTATCCAATTAGAGATAAATTCTTAAATCGGTGCTATACACTAAATAAATGGAAATATTTACTTCTACTAAAACTATAGTGGTTCAAAAGAATTGAGACATTACCACAAACTCTTATTTTCTAATCCCTATTTCTTTGCATGACCCAATGTCGAAGACCTCAGATATTTTAAATTAGGAATCAAAATTTTAAATTTTTGGCAAAATCTCAATTTCTTAATAAAAATTACTGGTATGACTTTGTGACCTCGTACCTCACACATGTGTACCTCATCTAGTTTTGATCAAGTAGGATCAATTTGGTTTCACTTTAGAAAATTCAAAACTCTCAATAGCTCTTCAATTAGAAGAGTTCTAATTTAAGATTTTAATCTTTTATGGTAATTTACTTTTTCATGACGTCTAGAGATCTGTTTTAAAAGTGTTTTCTCTTCTACTGGGCAGCAACATTAGACCTGATAATACATCTTTTTTGATTACTTTTATTTATACATCTTAACCCCAGCTTTAAATCCGTGAACACTCTCTTCATGTTTAAATCAGTTGTCGGTCTAATTCTTGTATCAAAGAAGGATAGAACATAAAAGTTAAAATGCCGAACATAATATATATAATTGGATTCAAATGTCAAGAGATTAATTTATTTAATGAATTTTGAACAACATTATACAAAAACGTATTATTTATTCTTTATTTTAAATGTTCCAACTTTTTAGTTTTCTTTATTAAATACATTATTATTCAGAAAGAAAATATATTTAATTAATTTTTAAAACATTTTTATTTTATATTTTTCCCTTAAACTTTGATGAATGCAATTATTACATAAAAATGCATCTAAGCACATTAAGGTGCAGCTGTGGTGCTTGGCAGAAATCAGTGGCCGCGGCGCTCGGTCCAGAAATTTACATTTATTCTATTTATTTTTTATAGTTGATATTTTTCAAGATATACTGTAAATAATTTGGAAACGGATTGGATATTGCCATTTAAAAGTTAAAATGCTTTAAATTGTTGAAAATTAAAATTATGTTTAAATGTAATAAAATCTATTTGATTTTGGTAATTAAATTCTCGCGCTAGAAGATCATATATCTTAGCGTTCAGTTTAACCTTGTTTTAAGATTAAATAGTTATTATAAAGTGACATTTTATTCTAATGTAGAAGAAGAATTGCTTCAAGCTAAAAGTACATAAACTCAAAAAGGAATAGATAGTAAAATTTTAGATTTTAATATTCTGTATTAGTCTCATTAGTTATTGATTTCGTCATACATTTTTATCGACCAAATGTAAAAGTAGGTTAAAAAAGTAGGTTGCCATCAAATGTGAATAAAGAATCAACTTGAAGTTTGATTAACTGTCAAATGAAACTTGAATTAAAACATTTGTCAAGTTTTTTTGAACAAAAATATGACACTTTTTGTTCAGCTGAACAGAGTTTATTTAACCAGGTTTCTCTGTAAAGTCAACGGTGCTAGCATTTCTAAAATAAGCTTATCCATTAAAGATTTATTACAGATCCATCAAAGATCCAATAAAGATACATTAAAGATCCATTAAAGATCCATTAAAGATCCATTAAAGATCCATTAAAGATCCATTAGAGGTCCATTAAAGATCCATTAAAGATCCATCAAAGATCCATTAAAGATCCATTAAAGATCCATTAAAGATCCATTAAAGATCCATTGAAGACTATGTTCTCTTTAAACTTTAAACTCTTTAAAACAGACTTAGATCTCTTAGAGAAATAAATAAGTGAATTTTCAGATTAACTAAAGATGTTTTAAAAGTTTGAAAATGAGAATCAGAAGAGGATTTTTATCCATAACAATATTTGTGATACATTGTATACTGCAGTCGCTCTCGGAGGTAGTAGAGAACCTGAAAGGGACTGTAAGCGTAATTTCATGTAACCCTCCATGCAAAGATGGCAATGCCCGATTTAAAACATTATCCTTAAAATCTTAATCTGATAAAAATGGTGAAGAAAACATCGTTTTTTTCTAACTCGAAAAATGTTTATTTCCTTGAACTTCTCTATTGCCTCTTATACGCAAGAAATTCTTTTACATAAAACCAAAAAATGAGAATCACAGTTTAAAGAAACAAAATTATGAATACTAATTCATACTTGAACAGACAAAGCTTTTAAGAGTACCGTTGTAAATCAGGCATTGACATCTTTGCATAAAGAGTTACTTGAAATTACGCTTATATAGTCCCTTTAAGTGTTCATAGAATGCTCCCTTGATTAAAGTACATTTCATAAATGCTCCCTTGATTTAAGTACATTTCATAAATGCTCCCTTGATTGAATTACATTTCATAAATGCTCCCTTGATTGAAGTACATTTCATAAATGCTCCCTTGATTTAAGTACATTTCACAAATGCTCCCTTGATTGAAGTGCATTTCATAAATGCTCCCTTGATTGAAGTACATTTCATAAATGCTCCCTTGATTGAAGTACATTTCATAAATGCTCCCATGATTAAAGTACATTTCATAAATGCTCCCATGATTGAAGTACATTTCATAAATGCTACCATGATTGAAGTACATTTCATAAATGCTCCCTTGATTAAAGTACATTTTATAAATGCTCCCTTGATTGAAGTACATTTCATAAATGCTCCCTTGATTGAAGTACATTTCAAAAATGCTCACTTGAATGAAGTACATTTCATAAATTCTCCCTTGATTGAAGTACATTTCATAAATGCTCCCTTGATTGAAGTACATTTTATAAATGCTCCCATGATTGAAGTACATTTCAAAGAAGGACATTTTATATACTTACAATTCATGTAATTAATGTACAATGTACATCCAGACATTTAATGAATAAACCTCACCTAGTCAAAACATTACATTTTACAAAAAGGACATTTTGCAGATATTATATATTACTATATATATATATTACTATATTTAAAATAATTTTTTTATTTTATTATTTTATTAATTACAAATATTCAAAATATAAAGATGACTTAACTTACAGTCACTTAAAAAAAAATCTATTTTAAGGAAGTAAATACGCCCAGCAATGAAACATTTGAAATGACACAGGTAGGAAAGAAATATTTGCCAATTTATATATTTGATCAAGAAGTTCTGAATTTTTAAAACTTTCCAACCAAGCAGTTAGTCTCAATATAATGGAGTTAAGTGACAACTTTATTATCGTCTTTGATCTCTCGGGAGTTTATGACTAACAAAAAGAAATCTGATTTTTTTTTTCAAATTGTATAAATTAAGTTTTTTAATATGAATTTTGAATGCACTATGAATGAATTATGAATCAATTATAAATGAATTATGAATGAATTATAAATGAATTATGAATAAATTATAAATGAATTATGAATGAATTATAAATAAATTATGAATGAATTGTAAATGAATTATGAATAAACTCTAAATGAATTATGAATGAATTATGAATGAATTATGAAAGAATTTTAAATGATATATGATTATTAATGAATTATAAATGATATATGATTATTAATAAATTATGAATGAATTATGAATAAATTATAAATGAATTATGAATGAATTATAAATGATATATGATTATGAATGAATTATAAATGATATATGATTATGAATGGATAATGAAGGAGTTATAAATAACTGAAGTAATATAAAAGGTACAGCATTAAAAAAAGAGAACTAAGGGGAAACTAATGCTATTGTGGATTAAAGACGACTTTAAAGTTTTCATTTAACATTATTTTTATAGAAATTTCTTATTTTCTTTAAACCTTTCACATAGTTAAATGAGACACTAGCAATGGCATTGAAATTACTGGATGAGAAGGAAGACGACACCGTTGATTATTCTGACAGTCAGTACGAGTACGTGGACTGGGTGAAAGCTGATCTGGTGGATAAAGGACAACGTCTTGTTGGAGCTACAGCAAGCAATAGTTCAGACTTTCCATTCATCGTCGCCATTAATCCAGTTCCGGTGGAGGGATCTTTAATGTCCTCATGTACAGGTATATTTAGTTTTTATATTAATCCAGCTGGACAGAATTTAATGAATTGGACAGGTTGCTAAACTACCTACAGCCGGTTCAAAACAGGAATCACCGATTCAAATCCTCATAAAACTTTAACTTTGAATCGGTGATTAAGGATTTGAACTAGTGAGGAAGTCAGTTCAGCGACCTCTCCTCAATTCATTAAATTCGGTCCCAGTTCAAGATTAGTTGGAAAATTATGAATGAGAGTTCCACCAAGGGATAAGACTTTGTTGATGACGATAAAAATGTAAGGATTTACTTACTGTTGCTAACTTCATGAACAATCCCTTACCCCCACCCCTTGCTTTCCCTTGTTTTGTTTTGTTTATTTAAACCTGTTCATAGAAGAGATTAAAATAAATGCATTTCCAAATTATCAACATTAAATATAAAATCCTTTTCTAGTTCTTCAAGGATTAATATTTTGAAAATTTATTTCACAAAGTGGTAAACAGAAAACAGTGAACAGTGAATTGTCATCTTCTATATTTTTTTTTTAAATGTATCCTAGACATTTTTCGACATATGTAAGATATATAAAAAAAATATAAATTTCAAAAAATTACTTATTAATGGTTTCAATTATTTCTTTCTTTTGTTACCAAAATGCTAGAAAAAAATCCTTAATATCATATCACTCACTTAAAAAACTGAAATTTTTTAACTTTGTGGACTTTTTATTTTAGGATCATTGATAACTCCCCGCTGGATTCTCACTGCAGCTCACTGTGTTTACTCCGAAGAAGGTTTGGTGGATAAGTGTATTAACGCAACTAAGAATGGAACTGTTTTCAAGGCAATAAGTGAGTAAGTAGTTTTTATTTTTACCGGACATCTTCTCCTACCGACAAATTGTATGGAAATAAATAAATGATTTTATTGAAAATCATTTAGGGGCTTGTATTGGAGACACCCTCCCCCCCTTCGGAAAAATTATTGCATAAGCCCCTGAATATTATCATTACATATTATAATCTAAAAATCATTTTTACATCTTCCATTCCATTTCTGATTGACATAAAGATATATAATTTAAATCATGTGTTTAAATTTTCACCTGTTTTTCAAAAATCCTTTTCCAATAAAAATGTAATTTTTGAATGATTTAATTAAAAATCTGAAAGAGCTTTACAGAGTTTAATTTTTTCAGCCTCGTCGGATATTTTGTTTTAATTTAATTGTTCATTTTTTCAAATTACTCTGAATAAACCCTCTGCAAAAAGGACTTAATATTCATTGAAATGGAATAAAACCTTGCTTTAACCGTCTATTTTTTATATTTTATTTAGTACGAGCTAAAGGGCCCGGCGTTGCCCGTGAAAAAGACACCCCCCAACTACCCATGAGTGTCCACAAAAAAATTCAGCCCAATCGGTCCAGCCGTTTGGTATGCCATAAACAACATATATATGAATGTCAATTGTTTTATTATATACTAGCTGAAGAGCCCGGCGTTGCCCGTGGAAAAAAAATACTTTTAAAAATTAAAAAAAAAAATATTTTTGATTTTTTAGCCTATAACATCCCCTGGCCACCCATGAGTGTCCACAAAAACTTTCAGCCCAATCGGTCCAGCCGTTTGGCCGGCTATACGCAACATATATATGAATGTCTTGTTTCATAGGAATAGAAGATATGTTTTCATATTCTACAGAAAGTATTTAAATCATACGCAAACTTCATTATCAATTTGTCAATGAACATTTCACATAGATTATTGAGAATTAAATTATAAACATTCTCTCCGATTTTGTGTATTAGATAATTAAGATAAGATAAGATAAAGTTTATTGCTAAAATACATTTATCTGTGTAAAGATTACAGAACGAGTTTACAATTACAAATTGATGATTATATTTAACAGTACAAGCATAAAGTAATTAGGTGGAAAATAGCTCTTGGCTGTTTTGATTATTTTTTCCACCTAATTTTAATAATGATAACAAAACATTTTAATTAAATAGATTTGAGGAGAACTATTAGAGATCAGGTTGCGATTTTATCTTATGCAAAGTAGTTTATACATTTATTAGAATGACTAGAGTTTAAAGTAATTTTCTGACATGTACACAACAAATATCAAAGCATATTAAAACGTGCCTAATTAGTTTTACAAGAATAAAATTCGGTTTATAACACATTGTAATGTAATTTTCAAACGAGAATTCAGTAGTCTATTTTTAAATATACTTACAGAGTTGCTTCTTTTTATGTCAAGAGGCAGGTTTTTCCACATCTTAAGAAGAGAGCTTGATGGTAAATACTGTAATGAGCACATTTTGAGAATGTCAAGTTGACAGTTAATAGATCTTTCAAAGTTTTCAAGCTTTTAAAAAATGTTTTCAAAAGATTTATTCTTAATCAGTTGAACATTTTCTGTATAAAAACACATATTAAACTTCAGGGGACATACGTTTCAAACCTACTAATGCCGGCTGAAAACGAAATACGCGAAATATTTATTAAAAATAGAAAACGCTTTACATTGAAACACAAATGTTAACTTTAACCAAATAAAAGGTGTGCATGCGAATGTACAGGGTGTCCCAATAAACATGGGAATTCAGTGACGAATTCGATATCGTCTTTTTAAATAATTCTTTGATTTAGTATAGTGATACCTACTGAGAAAGCTGTAATCTGTAAGAGTTTCGTCTGCTATGGTCACATTTTGTTTGTTTATGTTTTGACTGCATTGGGTTGTGCAGGTGCTTAGTAATACAAGAAAATTGCAGTATACAATAGAGTATATAACTTGTCCGTCGAGTCCGTCTTCACTGTTCATCTTGCGAAGACATTATAGACACATTTTAACAGTCTTTTACCCTTTTCATAAAATAAACTCTAGCAGACATAATAATATTATGGCTTTTGAAATTAGGTATTACAATGCTAATTCATAACAAAGACGATACCGAATTCGTCATTGAATTCCATGTTTTTGGGACACCCTGTATTATTGTTGATAGTTGATTTCATTTTCGAGCTTATCCCTATTTTGAGATAACTACCGCATTTCAGCTTATGTTGAGTTTTGGAACATATCCATATTGTGACATTATTTATGAAAATATTTAAGGACATTGGAAAATTATATTATTTTTATCATTTTGTTCTTAAATAAATCTTTAAATAGAAATGCAAGAAATTTGTTGTTTAAAATGCAGGAATACATGAGGCATGTTTATTCTTTATGTTAGCAAATAAAATGTGAAAACAGAGATCTTGGAAATATTTCATCCGTAGACCTTTTCTCTAAACGATAATTTGTGTTTTCAGTACTCTATTTTGTTAGTGTCGAGTGTTAGTTACGTTTTGAATTGCGGATTTCACTCAAAACACGAATTCTGAGCACCCCCCACCCCTGGAAATAAAACAAACTTATCCCCCCCTGGACAAAGTCCTGACTACGCCCCTGGCTATAAATGAGGTTGGTGTCGAAAAAGCGACAATGATTCCAACCGGGAAATATCTTAAAAACGGTCAAGGTTTTTAATGAAAAAGATCTCCTATTACAAATTATTTAATTATGTCAATTGTTTTTCTTGTCATACTTATTAAAATATTGTTTACAGTTTTCATCTTCGACTTTTACTCTCGATATTGAACATGATCCTAAAAACCCGATCTAGAAACCCCTGAACTTAGTTTGCATGGTATTGTGTTTAAATATTAAGTGCGAGCCTCTATAGTCTATAGTTTAAATATATTTAAACTATTTTCCATTTATTTATATATTTATATCCACGTAAATTGGACATTCTCGGGAAATAATTTGAATAAAGTTAGAAGCTCGTATTTAGCTAATATACGACGTAGAAACATATTATTTTCATGAAATTAAACCTATTCTTCTTTTCTTTGAAACACTCAACCTTAAGGAACTGTAGACGTAATTTCAAATGCCCGATTCACAATGGTATCCTGAAAAAGCTTTGTCTGATCAAAAATAAATGTTCTCTCTGAAGATTAATTATTTTCAACTGCGGTTTCTTTTCAAAGTGACAATGGAGAAATTTTCAGAATTAATCACTTTTCAAATAAGAAAAACGACTATATATCATTGATTAGAAAAAGGTTTAAAGGGTACCGTTGGGATTCGGACATGTCCCTCTTTAAACGGAAGGTTCCTTAAAAAAACAACGAGAGTTACTTTAACGTGGGGTTCCTGCATCTTTATTCTCATCGAAATATTTGAACTACATTTTTCAGTATGGTTGGAGTTACTATTAAATGCAGACTACTCCCTGACAACAGCACGGAAATAGTTCCAATTAGTCCAGTTGGAAAAGTCTGGATCGGCTACCAGGACGTGCAAGATCTCGGGAATAAGGAGGGATCGATCATGAATATCAGTCGAGTTATCAAGCATCCACAATCATATATCGGGGAAGGGTACAAGGATTATGGAGGGTATGACATAGCTCTCGTAGAAATAGATGGGAACACGACAGTTGATAACGTGGCATGCCTCCCCAGCCCTAAATATTTTGATACCCGGTTATCGAATGTGGCTGGCTACGGAAAATACTTCAGAGGAATTGGAAAAAAGAAAGTTTGTCAAACTGATGAGTACGGACCATACAAGTACCACTACTGTAGTGAGCTCGGTTCAAGTTTTGATATTTGCGATGATTCCCCTCCTCCTCAGGATCCAGCCTGCCAGGCATTTTTTAAAGATGCTTCTAGTCCTGATACAGTCATTGATAACTTTGATGAGATCAATCTTGTTCAAGGAAACTCTAGTGTGTACTGCTACGGCGAGAAGTCGGGGAAAAATGACTCTGAAGGATGGTGTAAGGTTACAAGCAGTTTTTATGATATGAAAGGAGAACAAAAAATCCCAGGAGGGTCCTGGGGATTCTGTGGTAAAGATTGCTATTTAGAGGAAGATGAAAAAAGATCCGGAGTTCTCAGATCTGAGTCGAATGTTGAAGTGCTGGACGAGACAATGTGTGACAAATTTTTAAATAAGTCTTTGAGATCTGATGTACAGTTCAGGCCAAAAATTTTATGTGTTGGGCAGCTAAAAACATGGAAGACTGATGTTTGGAAATTTGAAAATGGAACTTATCGCCGCATTACTGATGTCAAGGAACGGAGAGACTTCAAACATTTTGGTAGCCAAGAAGGTTTGGTTTCTTTTTTTATATTTTAATTAAGAGAAAGTTATTTCCTTGTCTACTGAATCGAATTATTTATTAATTGATAAAATAATTAACAGATACATTGGCTAATCAATTAGTTGTTCAATTGATAAATAAATTAATTTATTAATTGTTTTATCAATAGATATGCAGATCATTTAATTAAATAATTGATTGGTTGATTAATGAGTTTCAGAACTGATTGATTGATAAATTGGTCAATTTAAAAACGCATTAATTGATTATTTGATCAAATGAATAATATATTAGGGTTCGAGGGGTATGTTGTGTCCCCTGGAATATGTCAAGGGGATTCTGGAGGTCCTCTTTTCATCCTGGAGGATAAAAACTTTATCATCACAGGTAGGACTACTCACAACATCAAGGTAGGACTACTCACAACATCAAGGTAGGACTACTCACAACATCAAGGTAGGGCTACTCACAACATCAAGGTAGGACTACTCCCAAGATCAAGGTAGGACTACTCACAACATCAAGGTAGAACTACTCACAAGATCAAGGTAGGACTACTTACAAGATAAAGGTAGGTCTACTTACAAGATCAAGGTAGGACTACTCACAAGATCAATGTAGGACTACTCACAAGACCAAGGTAGGACTACTCACAAGGTCAAGGTAGGACTACTCTCAAGGTCAAGGTAGGACTACCCACAAGGTCCACGTAGGACTACTCACAAGTCATAAGATTAAGGTAGGACTAATCACAAGACAAGGGTGTATATTTTTCTTTTTGAAAAAAAGTATCAGAAATGCTTTAATTTGACATTTTTAGGGCACCAAGACGCTCCATCATACTGCTAAAATCCAATAATTTTCTTCGAAGTTTGCTCGGGCTTCAGAAACCTGTAAAATATACCTTTTTTTAAGTGGTTGATTTGGGGAAAAATATGATTCTGAAAAGGGCGGGGGGGCAAAAATATGAGTCTCACAACTAAAACACAAGGTCAGGGTAGGACTGCTCACAAGGTCAAGGTAGGACTACTCAGAAGAACAATTTAGGACTACTCACAAGGTCGAGGTAGGACTACTTTTAAGGTCAAGGAAGAACTACTCACAAGGTCAAGGTAGGACTGCTCACAAGGTCAAGGATGGACTACTCACAAGGTGAAGGTAGGACTACTCACAAGGTCAAGGTAGGACTGCTCACAAGGTCAAGGTAGGACCACTCACAAGGTCAAGGTAGGACTACTCACAAGTACTGCTCACAAGGTCATACTAAACATTTAAGCTGATTATATTTAGCAGAAGCTAGGATATATTTAAATATTTTCCTAGAATAAATACTAAAACCTAACTTTCAAGTTTTCTTAGTGTTCTTAGTTTTACTTTAAATTTTTTAACTTGGCCTCGGAGAAACATTTTAAATATTCATGAGTTTTTCTTTTATAAGGATTTAGAGGATTCTAACTAAGCTTTTATCTCAAGTTTCACAATTAAAACTTCAAAACCTAAATTATTCATCTCAATTTTCCAAATTATTTTTCCAGTTTTAATTTTTTTTCATCCGTCTGCTTTTGAATATTAAACTTTTTTTTAGATTTAAATGTAAAATGTAGAAGATAGAACATAAAAATTATAGAATTAGAAGGTTTAAAAAGCTATTTTACTTTGTTTCTTTTTCTAGAATCTCTGGTCTGGTTTGTTCTTGAGTGGTCATGAAGTCTTTCCAAGCATAAAAGTTCTCTACTTTTGGTCTCGTCTTTTTTTCGGGCATAGTGAACAGTTTTTATTACACTACAATATCTAAACATAGTGATATCAGAAGGAGGTTTAATTGATCCAGAAGAAAGGGGGCGGAATTAAGAGGAAGAGTTTGGGATCGGGAATTCCAAGGTTAATTTTTTGGACCTGGTGGGGGTCTCCATTTTTCTTGTATTGAATACGAACTAGGGGCTTTAACGTTCGGGGTTCCTAAATCGGGAAATACTTTGTCAGCACTTGGATTTTCTATTGCAAGGAAGTTTGCAGATTCGACTTCTCCTGTTCTGGAACCAGTAGTGAAGACATCCACTATACTAGGAAACTGTTATAGAGGTTTCAACTTGGTAGGAACCAACCCTGAGGGCTCTTTATCATGCCGAACCTACTCTGGGGCTCCTGGTCCTAAGGAGCCTGATCTGAGCGCTGCTGATCCTTAGGAACCTGTTTTGGGAGCCCTGATCCTAAGGAAACTGCTCTTGGGGCTCCTAATCTATAAGGAACCTGTTCTGGAGGCTCCTGATCCTAAGGAACCTGTTTTGGGAGCCCTGATCCTAAGAAAGCTGCTCTTGGGGCTCCTAATCTATTAGGAACCTGTTCTTGAGGCTCCTGAGTCTAAGGAACCTGCTCTGAGGGCTCCTTCACCTGCACACCCCACTCTGGGATTTCTTCATCTGCAGAACCAGTATTTGTGGCTCCTACTCCCTGGGGAACCTTCTCCATTAATTCTACATCCAGTCAAACAAAGAGTTTTGTTTTTTATCTTTTTGCTCTCTTTTTCAGGTGTCTTTTGTGTCTCTTCTGTGTTGTTGTCTTTGGTTCTTATGGTTCCATTCTGACACAGGAGTATTTGAAAGAAAGAAGAACTCCTGGCCTCCTCTGAACCACAGATCTACAGATATTTGCGTAAAGCTCGAAAGGACATAAACTAAAATCCTTTAGCATTTTAATATGATGGTTGATAAAAGGGAAGATTTTCATTTTTTTGCCTTTCTTCTGGGAAATAAGTGCTTGTGAACCCAGAGAGAGATGTGTAAAAATAATCTCTTGATGTATATTCTTTAAAAAATTCATTTTATAAAGATGTTTGTCCATTCTTGTGTCAATGGACTAAATTTGAAGACGATGTTTTTAGAGACTGTTCACTTAATTGGGTATTTTTAGGGTAAAATAAATGCCTTGATAGCTATTCTTCTAATATTGAAAGTTTTCATATTTTAGTATATAATGGCTAACACATGACGTAATTGAAATATGATAATTTTTGAATTTCTCCGGCTGTTGTTACTTAAGAAACGTTGATTAAGTTGCTAAAATAACGTTACAACTGAGATGACTTATGTGTGCTGGAATTCTGAACTAAAAACTGACTTTAAGCAGGGTATTTAGTTTAACCTAAAAATACCCAATTAAGTGAACAGTCCATTTAAAGATAACAATTTCTAATATTTGCTGCTGCAGGTGTTGTGAGTGGTGGACGAGGAGCAGCTAAGAACTGTGGAGGTATAAACAATCCTACTCATTACACCAGGTATAAAACATTCCTACTCATTACACCACGTATATAACAATCCAACTCATTACACCAGGTAACCAGGTATATTACAATCCTACTCATTACACCAGGTATATAACAATCCTACTCATTACACCAGGTATACATTTCTACTCATTTTACCAGGTATACACAATCCCACTCATTACGTATATAACAATCCTACTCATTACACCACGTATATAACAATCCTACTCATTACACCAGGTATAAAACAATCCTACTCATTACACCAGGTATATAAAAATCCTACTCATTACACCAGGTATATAACAATCCAACTCATTACACCAGGTAACCAGGTATATAAAAATCCTACTCATTACACCAGGTATAAAAAACTCCTACTCATTACACTAGGTATACATTTCTACTCATTTTACCAGGTATACACAATCCCACTCATTACACCAGGTATATACAATCCTACTCATTACACCAGGTATATAACAATCTTATTCATTACACCAGGTATACACAATCCTATTCATTACACCAGGTATATACAATCCTACTCATTACACCAGGTATAAACAAATGTCGTCTTGACAATTTTTCAATCAGTTTTATACTATATTACGTAAATCTCAGTATTTGCATAAATAAATAAATAGCCATGAATATGCGGGAACAGTTTTAAAGAGTTCCATATAATCATTTAATTAAAATGCTACATATCTGCAACATTCCATTATCAGAAAGTGAAGAATACGACATTTGATGAATTCTTTCGATGTATTCGTTATTAAGGGTTTCACTGTAGGTATTCACAATCCTACTCATTACACCAGGTATATAAAATCCTACTCATTACACCAGGTATACACAATCCTACTCATTACATCAGGTATACACAATCCTACTCATTACATCAGGTATACACAATTCTACTCATTACACCAGGTATTCACAATACTTCTCATTACACTAAGGTATTCACAATCCTACTCATTACACCAGGTATATACAATCCTACTCATTACTCCAGGTATACACAATCCTACTCATTACACCAGGTATACACAATCCTACTCATTACACCAGGTATACACAATTCTACTCATTACACCAGGTATTCACAATCCTACTCCAGGTATACACAATCCTACTCATTACACCAGGTATACACAATCCTACTCATTACACCAGGTATACACAATTCTACTCATTACACCAGGTATTCACAATCCTTCTGATTACACTAAGGTATTCACAATCCTACTTATTATCCAGGTATTCACAATCCTACTCATTACAGCAGGTTTATGGTTCTTCTTATAACTTGTAAAAAACATTTTTTTAATGTATTTTCCTGACAGTTTTTTGGGTTTCTAATTTGCGTCAAAGCTTAACAAGCCTGACACTAAATTTTGAGTGAGACCTCACATTTTCATACGGGTTGTTCTGCGCCGGTCAGAAGTCTCAATAGTGTATCAACGAGAATGTTGTAATTTTAAGTAATCCCACATTAAAAAATGGAATGCCCGATATACATCGGCACCTCTTACACTTTTATTTGATTAACTATTTGGAGATATTGTTGTTTTTGTAACAAGTGTTTTATTCTGACAATTCATTACATTGTTTACAGATTTCAGATGAAACAAAAATGTTAACTAATGCCATGCACATTCTGTTGTTTAACTAACATGGAGGGTAACTTGAAATTACGGGCAGATCACATTCATTTTAGTAGAAGGCGATGGTTTAGTTGGTGTACCGTTCCGTTTTGACCTGAATGTGTACGGTACAGCTCTAAGCTAATAAAAAGTCGGTCCTGCGAGTCCTGCACTTGGAATAAATTGGAGTTTACAATTTCATTCCCAATAATTGATCAAATTAAATATAATTTCACTGCGGGGTACTTGATTTGATTTGATTTGATTTCAGAGTACGTGAGTTTTCCCGTTGGATTGCTCAGATACTAGGACAACATGCTGATCAGGTTTGCTGGAACAAAAACTTCCAGGACAGGATCAAGTTGCTAGCTGGGTAGCTGGAATCTTGTTGGAGCTCGGAAGAGCTGGAAGATACAGGGAGAACCGTCAAACTTGGAACCAGCAAACAAGAATCATCACTTATATCATCCCATTGTTTTAAATGACAAACAACTTTTTCAGCAAACCCAATTTTTTAAACATTTTTTATTTAAAGAACTGCAAGCTTAATTAAGTGACCCACTATGTAAATAGGGTAATTTCCAACACTATTCGTTTAAACCATACCTATGGCTGATCATTGTGAACTCAATACAACTGACTTCTATATAAATTTGTCTTGACTGCTAGTTTGTATGTCTATATCCATTAAAGGACAAAACGTCAGGAAAAAATTATGAACTAACAACAAATGCCTGGAAAAAATGTCGATATTCATTATATACTGACCAAAATGAAGATTTTTAAAAAAATCCAAATCTTGCTAACACATTTTCCCCTTTCCATCTCCAGCTGGTCATTGTTTTGACATAAATATGTCCAATTCCCTGTAAAATTCCAGGGGGGGGGGGGTAAAATTTTCAATTATTCCTCCCCCCCCCCTCTTTAGAAAAAGCCTTTATTTCTCTGGAGTCCCGAACACTCTATTTCAAACCGGTTTTCAAAAGTTCAAATGAAAATATTTATTTTCTGCAACTTCCGAAAAGTAAATATTAATATTACTTTTTCTTACAAAAAACAGCTTCTAAACAAACGTATCAACAATTCAAAGCAATTCTGAAGAAAAATAAGGATAAGTCCGTCGTCCTTTATCAGTCAAAGGTTAATTGAAGAAGTACTGTTGTAAACTGGACACACCACTCTACATTAATAAATGGTCACTTGAAATTATGTTTACAGTTCGTTTAATTAGAGCTCAACTCTGCAATAGATGGCAACGTAGAATTTGATCACTCTCTGTACAGCTGTATTCTTACGTCATAAGTGTCAACTTAGTTTTTGTTTCCGACAAAACTATTAATAATAGTGATAATTTTGGAATAAAGCACTTATTTTACGGTAAAAAAGTGTAATTTTGTGTTTTTTTCTGTTTTTACACTATTTTATTTAATCTTGGAAAACATGTCAAACTGATGTGAGAAAATTTCTTTTTCCTTGTTATATTTGACACTTGTGACGTGATGTATAATTTGTTCATTTCTCTGTTGCCACCTATTGCACTTGATAATATATTTGGTATAGTGCAAACATATCTAAAATCTGTAATTTTCCACAAAGTATTTTTTTTTTACTTAACTTAAAAATTGCGACTGAAAATAGAGCTTTTTTTAAATCAAGTTTCTCAAATCACATTTTATGTTAATTAATCTAATCTCTACAAAAGAACGTTTGCTGTTTTTAAAATCGTGGTGTTTAATAATTTTATAAAAAAATTCATTTAAGTTGAAAAATAAAATTTTTCTAATTTTTCTTAGGAAATGAAATGAAAGTTTTCAGATAAGAAAAACAATGGAGTTCTACAGAAGAAAACTGGTGAATGAGATTTTTCTTTAAAAATTTGACTATTTTTTGTTTTAGACAAAATTTGTGAAATATTTCATTTGCGACATATTTTGCCTTTTTTGTAGGTCTTTGTAGGCGTTAGTTACGAAAAACGTTAAACTTTAATTTAGCAATACGACAACATAAGGGTTTGTTATTTATAAAAAAATGTCTTAATTTTGAAAAGTTCTATAACTATATTTTTCTTTCATAAGCACAGACTTCATGATTTTAATGAATTTCCCGGAAAATAGTATATCTATGGAAACCTTCAGATGGAATATTATTTTTGGAGTATGTTAGACATATCATGTATACAACTCTAATATACAGATGTCCCAGTATTACAGCTCTAACTTGAGATTTATGGGACTATTCAGAAAAAATGATCATATAAAATTTTCTTGCAGAAAATACCAGTTTTTTTGGGGTCTTTTTTTGATTCATTTTTGAGATTGAAGAAGCACGTCTTTTTATACCAGCTCTCAAGATTTTCACGTTTGACCATCTCACAACTATTACTATTAGTAAATTGACCTGTAAGCATTCGTGAGCCTGTCTTGCACAGATAAACAAATTGAAAGCGGCAAAAAACATTGGCTCTGTCGTCTTCACTTCCGTGAAATCGGTTATGACTCTTTTATCTACTTTCACCGTGCCTTTTCACCGAAATCGTCATATTCCATCCTATAATTTTTACTTCATTCATCGTATTCGTCAATTTAAAGGAATTAAGCCTTTGCCACGAAATTTGATTTTCCAATCTCTTTATCTTTGCAACCCAATGTCGTAGACCTTAGATATTTCAAAATATGAATTTTGTTTGATCAAATAATCCAGTTCAAGATCAAGTTAAAGAGATAAGAAAAAAAACTTTTTTGTCCCCCCCATACAAAAAATACTTAAGGCAGCTGCATAAGTCATATTAGCGGTTTTCATTTTTTAAAGTCTAATTTCTTAGAACTTAAATTATTAAAATCAAATTAAAAATTAAAATAAGGTTTTCTGGAAGCGATTTTTCCTTCTTATCTACACTTTTCCAATGTTTAAAGTTTTATTTTGCAATTTTCAGCAACATTTTGAAGAAGTTTTGTGATCAGCGTTTGTTCTCTCTGAAAAAGCGCCGGAACTTTGCAATTTGATTTTGTCCAGTATTCTTTCTACATCAAGGATGCAACACACAATGCATGGAAATACTTTTTGTAAAGAAATACAAAGTATAAGTTTTTTCTTCAAAATTTATTTCTGTTTCCTTATATTCATAATTCCCTGCAACTTGTTAAGAGAGTTGAAAAAATCTTGATAGTTTCAGGTCGTCTTTACTGTATCACTTTCAAAAAGGGGTGGGGGGGATATTTTAAAGAGATAAAAATTTAAGCTGGCAAGTTGTCTCTATGTGTTAAAAAATACTTTAAACCCAAAAATACATTCATTCTCCTCAAAACAATCATGATATAACCTTCCGAACAACATAAATTAAGAGACAGATAATTTAAAAGAGGGAGACGGAATAATTGAAATTTATAAAAACTGTGGAATTTAAAGACGACAGATAAACTTATGATTTTAAATTTTCTAAGAAACATTTTACATAGAAATTGAACCCATTTCACTTAACGGAAATGTCGTTAAAATACTCAGTGACCCTCCATTAAAGAGTTAATGGTAAAGGGTGACCCCCCCCCCCCACCTGGATAAAGAGAAATATTGTATCACCTACTAAAACTCTTTATCAGTGTAATCTAACACCGGATTTAATAAGTCGCAAGAAGGCGGTTCAAATTCTGAATCACAGATTCAAAATGAAAGATTCAGAAGGAGACAGAAAAAATATTTGAACCGGGGTTGAAAAGTTCAGCAACCTCTCCAATTAATTAAGTTCTGTCCCTGTGTTTATTGATCTGAATAGAAGAATAGCACCCTGCCGTCACGGTTTAGTTAAGACTGTTGATCATCGAAGTTGAAAAGAAGCAAAAAAAATATTTTATTTTTATTTATTTTTATTTTTAATACAAAAAAAGAATATTTGGTAAAAAATATGTTCTTGTTAATGAAGCTTATCTAGTCTCTTCTCCTTCAATAAACAGAAAGGATTTGAGTGTTTAACACAAACTCAAATGTTCTAATCCCTATATCTTTGCAACCGGACAGTGTAAATCTTTAATGGGAAATTTAAAAATAGTAAACAAATGTTTGATATAATTTGTTCCAACAACTAAATTTCAACCCTCGTGGAAATGTACGTTTTCCTAAAATGTCTAAATATAATGGACAAAAAAAATATGCCTTATTTTATTGGCATAAAAATAGTAACATTTTTTTAAGGGTCTATTAGATTGCCTATAAAAAAATCAACATTTCATTAACATTTGTCAAAAATGAGATTACCAAAAAAATATTTAGTATTTATAAGGTCTCGCTTAGAGAGTGGTGTTGATGCATTGTTATTTCTGCTCAGTATTGCAAATGTAAAAGCGAAAAGAGGTTTGTCCAAGTGCGGTAAACAGCAGGAGTTTACCCGCACTTGAAAACAAGGTGATTTAGATGGAGTCACCTGAAGGTTATTTCTGCATGCTGTAACAGATTTATTTATTTGAATTTGGAGAAGAAAGGAAATCTATCGTTTTTTATTTAACAGAATTTTATCAGGGAAAAATTAAGACAACATTTTTTCCTTTCGTTTTTAGAAACAATGCCCATCTTTAGTTATAATGTTTTCAATTATCAAAAAAAATAGAAAGACTTTGAAACGAAATGGAAACAGGTTTATTAATATATCGTACTTTTTTGTATGCATGAGCTTACGCCCACAACCCTCAACGAAAAATAAAAACATTTCTCAAGTAAATAAATGTTTTACATTATAAACCAAATAAGGATTAATGAATATTAATTGTCTAAATTAAGTATGCTTATCTGAAACAGTAACTACGTACTAGATAACACTTACGCACACAGCCAACAAGATACTTGTTAACACCTACAAAAACCTAGATAACACCTACGCACAGCCGACAAGATAATAGATAACACCTAAGCACAGCCGACAAGATTCTAGATAACACCTACGCACAGCCTACAACATACCAGATAACACCAATGCACCCAACAAGATACTAGATAACAATTACTCGCAGCCAATAAGATAATGGATAACACCTACACACAGCAGACAAGATACTAGATAACACCTACACACAGCAGACAAGATACTAGATAACACCTATGCACAGCCTACAAGATACTAGATAACACCTATGCACAGCCTACAAGATACTAGATAACACCTACACACAGCCTACAAGATACTAGATAACACCTATGCACAGCCGACAAGATACTAGATAACACCTACGCACAGCCAACAAGATACTAAATAACACCTACGCACAGCAGACAAGATATTAGATAACACCTAGCACAGCCAACAAGGTTCTAGATAACACCTACACACAGCCGACAAGATACTAGATAACACCTATGCACAGCCTACAAGATACTAGATAACACCTATGCACAGCCTACAAGATACTAGATAACACCTTTGCACAGCCTACAAGATACTAGATAACACCTACACACAGCCGACAAGATACTAGATAACACCTATGCACAGCCTACAAGATACTAGATAACACCTATGCAAAGCCTACAAGATACTAGATAACACCTACGCACAGCCAACAAGATACTAGATAACACCTACGCACAGCAGACAAGATACTAGATAACACCTATGCACAGCCTACAAGATACTAGATAACACCTAGCACAGCAGACAAGATACTAGATAACACCTGGCAAAGCTGACAAGGTTCTAGATAACACCTACCACAGCCTTAAAAATATTGGAACGGTTATTAAAAGAATGTAAACTTTAAAGTGCACAAACCTACAAAGCAGTTTTATTAATGTAGAATCAATTGAGAGGTTTAAAGTGACTACAGACATATTTTCAATTCTGATTCAAAACAATACCCCTCAAAGCTTTGTCTGATCAAGTATTGCATTAAATATCCATGTTTCCCATTTTGAAAGCTGATTATTTTCATTTATGGTTTCTCTACAAAAGTGACTCATGCAATTTAATTACTTCAGAAACGATGCAGATATGAAGATTGCAAGGTACATCAGACACTTGAAATTAAGCATGTATTCCATTTTCTATTACTTGATATGAAAAAAACTAAAAAATCTCACTTTTGCCCTTAACTAAAAAAAATCATTAAAAAAGCTTTAATCAATACAGCCTTCAGCATAAATATAGATTAGACGGTGACGAATATCCAGGAACCTTAGAAATCGGGGACGAAAAATATCAAGAAACCTTAGAGATTATACTCAGTCTAATCAAGTAAATCTACATTCTACAACGAGCTCATCTTTGTAGAGTAGAACAGAACAAATACAATCTTCATCTTTAAGTAAAGAAGACAGTATCCAAATTAGCGTTTATTCTAAATACAGTAAAAAACTATTACAATCTATATATAAATTTGGCTTGTCTGTTTGTTTGTTTGTCTGTTTGTCTGTCTGTTTGTATCCAATAAACGTCAAAACGGCTGAACCGATCGGGCCCAAATTTTTTGTGGGACATCTAGGGACCCCAGGGAAGGTTTATGAATGATCAAAATTTCAAATATTTGTCTCCATCAAAATTCGATCGTCATTAAATTTTTAAAAATTTTGAAAATCCGCGAAATTTTTGTGAAAATCCGCGAATTATTTTTGTTTTGTTTTACGATGTACACAAAGAGAACATGTTCACAACTAATTTAGAAGATGGGCGCGAAGCGCCCTCTAAGGCTAGTATGTATAAATATGCGATAATATCATAGAGCATATAAAAGATAAAATCAATCACAGAATAAAATATTGATCTGCTGCTGACATTGACGGACAGAGAGAGAGAATCAATCGTTTAGACATCTCTTAGGCCCGTCCCGAGGAAAGAGGAATCCTGGCAGAAGGTACTTTGCAGATCAAAATAGAACCTCTTCACACTCTCATATGATAAAACCATCAAATATTGTATCCCTATATTAATCATACCTCAAGTACGTATTTGTACAATATCTGATGAAACATCCAAAGACTATTAAAACAAAACCATAATTCTTAAAAACGCTCAATTTATTACCAATTTGACGTATCAAAAATGTAAAACAATTCAGTCATATCACTAGTATGAAAAACTATAGAACGACTACAAAATCCTAGTCCGGTTTAAATTTGTACAGAATTATTCAGAATAATTCAGGACAGATTCATCCAGTACAGAATAATTCAGTACAGATTCATCCAGTACAGAATAATTCAGTACAGATTCATCCAATACAGAATAATTCAGTACAAATTCATCCAGTACAGAATAATTCAGTACTGATTCATCTAGTACACATTCATCTAGTACAGAATCATTCATTACAGATTCATCCAGTACAGAATAATTCAGTACTGATTCATCTAGTACACATTCATCTAGTCCAGAATCATTCATTACAGATTCATCCAGTACAGAATAATTCAGTACAGATTCACCCAGTAAATATTAAGCCAGCGCATATTCATTTTTACATTTTAATCTTATTTGTTCTATTAGTTATTCCTTACACATACAAGATTATCTACTTATTCTGAATACTAAACTAAATTTCTTAGAAATTTATTCAAAACGTAAAAAGTATGTATAAAGTTTAAACTGGAAAGAATAATTCATAAAAACAGTAAAACAGATTTACTTCTCGTCCACTTTTCAACAATGTAAGTCACATTTTCTATTAGTGATTACACAATTCCTTATTTTTCTAGCTTGTTTTCAGGTGTGTTTATTGTTATTATAGATTTTTTTAGTCAACAACATATTTTTTGTTTTGACACAGAAAGAAGTGGGTTCTATTGTCACAGAATGTAGAGAAAGAGTAGGAATTGATATGGATAGATATATAGACGGTTTTTTTATTTGACCAAAGTCTTGATAGATTCTATTTTAAAAATATTTAATAACAATTCCAATCATTCATTATTTTTGAAAATGCGCAATTTAAGCTAAAAAATCCGCAAAATAATAATGGCAGCTTGAAGAGCAACTATTAACAACTAAAATTACAAGTAGAAAAAGGGCGGTAAGAAACTTGTAAACCTACTAAATATTAAAAAGCACAAAGTAATTTAGGAAAGAAATTAGGACTGAAAGGACTGTTCAGGAAAAATGAAAAGTGGGTATAGGCTGAAACCTAAGCATTTTAGGAGTTAATCGAGACCCATAAGAGTTCTATCTGATGTTCCTGTCTCAAGAAATTGATATGAAACTGTGTCAAATTTATACGAAAATATATATACATAAAATTTTGTAAAAGAAAAGTAGGTTTAAATTGATTATATTCAGCAAATACGCAACCAATCTGAAAACGACGATATACCAGAGGAGCATAAGAAACTTAGTTTTGCTTCTATTATTGTTTAATAATTTTTCATTTTTAATAGATATAATTAACAATATCATTTATACGTCCATATCACGTGACCAGTACTCCCTCCAATGGCAGTGCAGTATACTGGTCACGTGATACAGACGGAGACACGTGACAATAATACTACACTGCCATTATTTTTTAAATCTGTTTTTATTCTGTTTATAAACATATGAGAGAATAAACAGAGGAGGAAAACAACAGTTTTATTCAGCAATGGTTTACTCAAGAATCAAATTTCTCTGGTTTTCTATCTTAAAGGGACTGTAAGCGTATTTTCAGGTAACCCTCCCACTCCTGAATGCCGAGTCTATTAGCGCCTGATCCAATCAGGATTCAGTCATGAGTTTGGTGTCTTTTCTGAACCAATAGAAATTGCATTGCGGTAACATCTATCTTTCTATCTATCTCATTATCCAATTAGAGATAAATCCTTAAATCGGCACTATACACTAAATGGAAATATTTACCTCTACTGAAACTATAGTGATCCAAACAAAGAGCAAGGGTACCTTTATACAACAGTACCCTTGAAACCTTCATATGATCAATAATGTGGAAGGCACAGTCTTTTTTTCTGGCTCAAAAAGTGTTTAATTCTAATAATATCTTTATTATTTCTTATAAGCAAGAAATGCTCTCAATATCTGAGAACACTACTCAAATATATATTAGGTCTTTTTGATTTAGCAAAAAATCCGATTGTTGTTTATGTTACGTGACCAATTTCACATTGAGAGCTAAATCAAACGGGATCCAAGAACAATAAATGCAAATGCAGAAATTGGCTTGGTTTGTAGGTTATGTAGCTCCGTGTGCATAGATAAATATTTGCTAAATATGTTTCAGTTTCTCCCATGGTCTGATTTAGAGAGAGAGATTTCAAAACATCACGGAATTTTCTTAGAATCATGATAAACTGATTTGGTAAGTTGTTTATAAAACGCTCATACTCGGTTTCTACTATTTTCTTCAAAATCTTCACAGACTTGTGAAACTTTTGACCTTTTTAGGTTAAAAATAGAACTTTTATCTCTGCCTCTCATTCAACATCCTATAAAGATATATGCTGATTTAAATGGCGAATTTATTTATAATGACTTCAAGATAATTTACAAATGTTTTGAAAGTTCTGGCACTAAAGCTTACCATGTATGAGAGCAGGTGAAATGTGCTTTTTAAACATATTTGTTTATACGCTTAAAACTAGATAACCTACAAATCAAGCCAATGTAGATACATGTTAGATTTCGTTCTCAATGTTAGCCAACCAATATTTGGTTAAGTAGCAATATGAAATGATAAGATTTTTTCTATAATTTGATAAAACCTAAACACCTGATATTTGAGTCGATCGAGAGAGTTCATATATTTCATAAATGCAAAAAATCAAATAGCTATGAAATCTTACACAGAACAATAATAGACAAATGAAAAAAAAACTTCCTCTCAAATCAGAATACCAAGCCTTCAAAAAGAAAAATATTATTTTGACGAATAGATTAAATCCAAATTCGTGTCAACTGTCGGGTCAAATTTTATATTAACTTTTGGAGAAAATAAGTAAATTTTATAATTAAAAAAATGTATGTCCATGGTTATTCTTAAAGAAATCTTGTATATCTATAAATAAAATAGATATCTCGGTTTGTTTGTTTGTATGCTAGATCAGGAACCCCTTGACCAATTTGCCTCAAATTTTGATTGGGAAACTCTGTAAGACCATAGGAATGTTTTTAGCTAAGTTTAATAGTTGAATAGGTTAACTCTTATAAAAAAACTTAGTCGCAAGGCAAAGCATGGTTCCCAAGCTATTTAATAATCTATATATATATATAAAGTACTAACCTCTGTAAGTTTGTTTGTATGTCCGATCATAACTCAAGAACTTCTTGCACGATTTGCCTCAAATTGGTTAAAAAGGTCTAAGTTGAATAGGTTAGGTTTCCAATCCAATCTTTCCCAAGCTAGTCAGTAACATAATATAAAAGATGCGGAAAAAAAAGACAGAAAAAAGCATAACAGCTGGTTAACTTCATAATCCTGGCTAAATTAAAAATCTTGTTTGATTAAAAACTGTGTATTTTAATCTCTGTTGTGCAAAACAGTCAAATGTAGAATTTACATAAATAAAATTCAACAAAAAATCTAACTCTATTAGGTTCTCCAATCTCATACTAGTGATTTTAAATGATTATGACTCGTGACCATTATTTGAGAATAAACTTTTTAATGGGATAGCTCTACGCTTCATCGATTCGATTACAGTGCGCAACAGTAGAGTAGATCTCTTAACAATTGTGTACGTTATAATCCTGGCTAAAAAACCTTGGAACTCCAAGTTGATAATACATCAGGCCTTGGAACACCATGTGTTGATAAAACACCCTTGGAACACCATGTGTTCATAAACACCCTTGGAACACCATGTGCTGATAATACGCCCTTGGAACACCATGTGTTGATAATACACCATTGGAATACCATGTGTTGATAATACACCCTTCGAACACCATGTGTTGATAATACACCATTGGAACACCATGTGTTGATAATACACCCTTGGAACACCATGTGTTCATAATCCACCCTTGGAACACCATGTGTTAATAATACACCCTTGGAAAACCATCTGTTGATAATCCACCCTTGGAACACCATGTGTTGATAATCCACCCTTGGAACACCATGTGTTGATAATACACATTTGAAATACCATGTGTTGATAAGAACTAATAATAAATTGTCTGTCTGTATTATTTCCATCTTCTAATGCCAAGGAAGAAAACACATTCCCTCTCCTGATAATGTTTAATATTCTCATAGATTAATTGATAGACAGACTTAATTGAATATTCTGGGCAGGTCTTCATGGTGATCCCATCTATCAAACAATGATAAATTTTACTTCTTCTTCCATTACTGTGAAGAAGCCGATTACTCCCCAAAAAGTCTATTTCTTGTTTATATCTTTCCGACCTGATGTCGTGGACCGCTGATATTTCAAATCATGAATTTTGTCAGATCAAACAAGGTTTACAGCAGCAGGTGGCATAATATTGTATAGAGCCTAAAAAATAATTATTTATGGCCAAAACGTAAACTATAACTACAACGAAGTGGCATCATGTTTTTATTTTTATCTCTTTTTTTAAATTCTTAAGATATCTCATAAGCCTGAACATTTATGCAAGGACTGCAAGTGTAAAATAGCAAATACAGAAAATCTATAATTAAAAATTAAATTAACTAAATTAATAATCAAATTGCGTGTACAAGGTTAGATTCACTGGATTTTAAAATAATTTTCTAATTTTCTAATTTTCTAATTTTCTGTACAATAATGAGTTCCTTCGCTTGTCAATTTTTCACTAAACTGTAGAATTAGTTTATTATTTTTTATTAAATATTATTTTACTCTGTTAAATCTGTAAGTTTGTTTTTCGATGATAATTTACATCTCTACTCTCTTATACTTCTTTTTTATACCTTTTATATTTATAGCCTGAAGATGCCAGAACGTATATATCTCAAGAAATATTAGAACTCCCCTATAGGATTGATTCATGCCAAAACCTATATTTTTCCGCTCTTAACAATAAGATTAAAGGGATTGTTAGCGTAATTGCCAGCAACCTTCCAAATAAAGATTCACAACGGTACCCTATAAACGGTTGACTGAAAAGGAACGTCGGAAATATCCCTATTAAACTACGGAAACCTTTTAACTGCGAAACAGTTTGTTTCCAAGCTGTCAAATATTTAAGTCAATATTTCAAATTTACCTTTCAATGTTTGGAAACGCTGTTAACGTAAAACAGTTGATTTACTTTCGAGTCGCGGAAGTAGCTGATCAGCTGTTCAGACTTTATACAGCATACAGTTTTAGAGGAATTCAAGTGGGTTTTAATATGTTCAAACAGAGAGAGATCTCTAGTCTCTACTTCATAAACAGTCAAAGGTTTCAATGGTACCATTGTGAATCGGGCATTCTCTTTTTTCCCACGGAGGTTCGCTTGAAATTACGCTTACAGTCCCGTTAAGAAGAATATCCTCGAAAAGGATGAAACAAAATGTTGCTTGATTATATTTCCAGTTGCCAAGATGTACCGGAAATATTTCCAGTTGCCAAGATGTACCGGAAATATTTCCAGTTGCCAAGATGTACCGGAAATATTTCCAGTTGGCAAGATGTACCGGAAATGTGTTTAGATATACCTTCAAGTGTGAAATATTGTCCAATAAAATTCATTTTTGAAAAATTGAAACAAACTTTTTTTTCTAAATAAAGATTGGACAACATATGTTTTTTTTCTCAAAAAATTGAACGTTTCCCTCAAATAACCCCCCTAATCCCTCCCCCCTCACCTTACATAACTTTTTTAATCCTTGGGATGGAAAAGCACTTTGGTAATTTGTTTTAGTTAATCCCAAATTAGATATAAACATTTTCATCTTAAAATCTTCTAAATGTATTTCTAAAAAATTTAATATTTAAATCTAAGATGAATAAAAAAATAGTTCTACGGATAAGACTAAACATAAATAAAGAGATATAATCAAAGATTTAGGAATGGCAATGCCCGATTCACAACGGTAACCTTGAAAGATTTGTCTGATCAAGTATGAATTAGATATCAATATTAATAATATTCAAAACTGATTTGTGTCAATTGTGGTTTCTCTACAAAAGTGGCTTGCCTATTTCTACGTAAAGGAATTATCAGAATTGCAAACTATTATCCTTGAAAACTGCATAGATCAGAAAAAGGTTTAAAGGGTACCGTTGTGAATCGGGCATTGCCATCTTTGTATAAAGGTTCACTCTGAAGCTTACAGTCCCTTTAAGCCTCTTTTATCCTCAATCTAAACAACTGATCAAAAGGATGCATTTTCCATATTCTCATAACTGTTGTTGATGACAGGATAATTAATAAACCTGTTCATGCCTTGCAACGAACCAGTTTATACATACATAGCATACAGCGGTAGAACATTTTGATTATAATACCGCTTAACTCTTATTGGTTAAGTATTAAGAAATTTTTAACATCCGTCTCATATCTTTGTGATCTGATAACAGTATTTACAGAGGAAGCTAATCTAATCCATTGGACTGCAGATATACGGATTAATGCTGTCTGAATAGATTAACAATACAAACGTTTCGACCTCAGTATGGATTATTTTTTGAAATAAAAAACTTTGTTATTTCATATTTTTAGGTAAAATTATAAAGACAGTAAACTTGATTTCAAGAGATCCTCCGATTCTCAATATTGTCATTTTTTAATGTAAGAAAGTGGTAAATTCTGTTAATTTCCTTCATTGTTTATAAAGCATTAATCCGCCGGAAAATAGTCAATTTTCCGCTAAACTATTCAACTAAACCTAGAAAGATTTTTAACTAGAACACTAAAGATAATGTAGAATTTATTAATATTTGTTTCTATGTACATTGAACAAAGCTGTTTATGTGAGAGGTGAAGTAACCTCGGTAATGTTTTACTATTTTCATTTCTCTGAAAGAAAAAAGAAAATGGAGTCTAATCAGATTCTTCTCACAACGAAAACATTATTGTGTCCACATTTAGTAATAAACAAAACAAATTGAACATAAATATACATTAATCTACAGGTCACAGGATAACCCCCTAATATGACCTATAATTGATAATTTATATCTTAACTCATTATTGTTATTAAAAGATCCAATTTACAACCGCGCTGGTCCAAATAACGAGGAAGATTTAAAGGGGGAAAATTGTTAGAGAAAAATACAATGTGTAAAGGTTACGAAGGCTCACACTGAACTATATAGACAGAAATTCATGGAACATTACTGGCATTGAAAACATATAGCATTGTTCCTTGTGCTATCAAGCATTGTTCCTTGTGCTATCAAGCATTGTTCCTTGTGCTATCAAGTATTGTTCCTTGTCCTATCAAGCATTATTCCTTGTGTCATGGAAACCTAAATATGGAATAGTTCCTCTTGTTTTTTGTTTCCATTTGGACAAAAGTTTATTGTGACACTCTTAAATGATTAACCTAATAATTCAAGGTTTCATTAAAAGAGTGGTCGAAACTTTTCCATCTTTAATATGTATTTGACTTCAGTGCTCAGACGGTTTATATTCTATTAATTATTGTGTGTATTTTTAAAAAGTTAAACGTTCCTCTAATTACTTCAACATGTATAACCACCATCCTCACCCCTGACCACATTTTTAACATAACTGTTTTCACTTTGTTAATTTGTTTTCTAGTTAAACGCTAAACATCTTTTCGAATAATGTCTTAATCCATCTCTTGGTACATACAAGGTGTCCCAATAATCGGTGGCGATTTTGATATGCGTAGGTATTTCACCTGCTAGAATTAAGAATTTGATCGTTTATGCTTAGATCGTATAACTCTTGTACTTCGTAAAATGAGTAATTCCCGTATACAAACACAGTACAGTTGTTCCTCTTCAGTGTTTATCTTGTGCAAAAATGTTATAGAACATCATACAAACACAGTACAGTTGTTTCTCTTCAGTGTTTATCTTGTAGAGAAATGTTACAGAACATCATACAAACACAGTACAGTTGTTTCTTTTCAGTGTTTATCTTGTAGAGAAATGTTACAGAACATTCAAAGAAAATTGAATTTTTGCCACAAACTCGAATTTTCTAATCCATATCATTGCCACCTGATGGTGTAAACCTTTGATTTTTAAAACTTAGACTATTTGATCTAACAAATTGTATAGTTTGAAATATCAAAGTTCTGCGACATCGGATTGCAAAGATATAGGGATTAGAAAATGAAAGTTTGTGGCAAAAACTCCGTTTTTTTGGTAGCACAACGCTAATTAGACTATTTCGAATTCGTCTCTTAAATCCCATGGGACACCTGTATATAGTTTATCCCCGAATTTAAACTTAAATATTTCAATCTAATTGAGTTCAGTCACATACAAAATTATCGTTCTCTCCGTTTACTTAAATCCTTGAAAATAACAATATTTGTATATGAACCCCCAGCTTGCTAAAAATTTCATAATATTTTTCATATTCTATTCTATATTTGATGATGTGACTGTTTACAGTTCTTTAAGACACTATTCCTGACCTAGACAGTTCTGAATAATCAAAAAGCAAATCCATGAAATTTAAATCATTACTTTTGATTAAAGTTTTTAAGTCGTAAAATCTCAAAATCTCGTAAAATTTTTCATGCATCGCTTAACTGCAAATTGATCTAACTGAAATATCTTAACATAAAACGGAAACGGTAAATCACTAATATGTAAAGTGTCTCAATTACTCGTAATTAAATGACACCCTTTGCTAATGGTGGATTCCAAAGTCTACTACAGTCAACAAGTATGTATTTACAACCTTTGCTAAATGTAGATGTCAAAGTCTACTACAGTCAACAAGAATGTGTTTACACCTATTGCTAATGATGGATGCCAAAGTCTGCTACAGTCAACAAGTATGTGTTTACACCCTTTTCTAATGATGGATGTCAAAGTTTACTACAGTCAACAAGAATGTGTTTACACCCTTTTCTAATGATGGGTGTCAAAGTCTACTACAGTCAACAAGTATGTATTTACACCCTTTGCTAATGGTTGATTTCAAAGTCTACTAGAGTCAACAAGTATGTGTTTACACCCTTTTCTAATGATGGATGTCAAAGTCTACTACAGTCAACAAGTATGTGTTTACACCCTTTGCTAATGGTAGATGCCAAAGTCTACTGCAGTCAACAAGTATGTATTTACACCCTTTGCTAATGGTAGATGTCAAAGTCTACAACAGTTAACAAGAATGGGTTTACACCCTTTGCTAATGGTGGATGCCAAAGTCTACTACAGTCAACAAGTATGTATTTACACCCTTTGCTAATGGTAGATGTCAAAGTCTACAACAGTCAACAAGAATGGGTTTACACCCTTTTCTAGTGGTGGATGCCAAGGTCTACTACAGTCAATAAGTATGTATTTACACCCTTTGCTAATGTTGATGTCAAAGTCTACTACAGTCAACAAGAATGGGTTTACACCCTTCGCTAATGATGGATGTCAAAGTCTACTACAGTCAACAAAAATGGGTTTACAACCTTTGCTATGAGTATAATCTCAAGAATGGGTTTCTTTACTGACTTTGACATCCACCATTAGCAAAGGGAGTAAACATATACTTGTTGACTGTAATAATGTGTTTATTACACCCTTTGCGAATGATTGATGTCAAAGTCTACTAAAGTCAACGAAAATGAGTTTACACCCTTTACAAATGGTAGATCATTCTTGAAAATGTTTATTATTGTTTGAGAGCTGACTCTTTCACTTATATCTGCACAATGAATATATTTTCAGTTGTGATTGAAATATGAATAGTAAGTTTCAATCAACATAGTATTTTCAATTTGTTCATTTTCTCATTTCAATTGTGTTTCATAGGCAAAGCTAAGCTATTAAAAAGCTGAGACATCTATTAATGTATAGTATTTCTGTAAAAAGTGTATGTATATAGAATATTAACTGTACTATACAGATAATGTTACATGTCTATATATGAATTGTGATTGATTAAGAAAAAGAAAGAAAAAGAAACTTATTTTTCCTGGAAAATATGGATCTAAATTACTATTTTATCAAAGAGTTTTTTTCTTTTTTAATTTGCCGATCCTTATATCTTCGCAACTTGATGGTTTAATCCTTTCATATTTTTAACTTTGATTGGTTGATCAAGTAGATCTCAAATTTCAAAGTATTTATAGCTTATGTCATCATATTTTGAAGTTTACATAGTTTCAGAGTAGAAGTAAATATTTCCATTTACTGATAGCGCGGATTAAAGGATATTCATAACTCTAATTGGATAATGAGATAGTTAGAAAGATAGATGTTACCGCCATACTATTTCTTGGTTCAGAATAGACAACAAACGCATGACTGAACCCAGATTGGATCAGGCGCTAATGGAATCGGCATCCAGGAGTGAGTTGTAAGGATTAGAAAACAAGAGTTTGAGGAGAGTTATCAGTTCCTGACTTTTTGCAGAATTTGAATTTCTTATGTTTGTAAGGTTCAAATGAAAATATTTGCCTATTTTTTTTTGCAGTAAATATAGTATGTTTTTCCTATTTTTGCAAAACGTCTTTAAAGAAATGGCGCCATTAGTTGTATAATCAAGGATAGCAAAGATAAAAACTCCAGGTTGGAAGGAATAGTGAAACATCAACTTGAACATAAAAGTGAACAGCCCCCTAGTTTGTTAGTGCACGTACGCATTTTTATTAGATAAACTAATTTGGGAACCCAGCGTTGCCTGCAGTTTTCCCCATTAAGGGTCAACCTACTTAACTAAGACTTTTTAAACCAGGATAAAACATTCTCGTGGTTCTAACGAGTTTCTCAATCAAATATTGAGGTAAATCAAAACTCTGTAATAGGAAATCGACTTTTAAACTCAAATTTTGACTTTCAATAGTCCAATGAACATTAGGCACAGAAATTGTGCAGTGTGAACAGACCCGACCTATTTTACTTATAAGTGATTAAATAACTTACAAGTAAATCTATTTTCAGTTTTCATTAAGAACCAATTAGTAAATATTAGTAAATGAAACCTTTGTGTTACTTTTATCTTTTAATCCTCATATCCTCTTACTCTCTCCTTTAATACATTAATCTGGTAGAAAGGACATGAGAGTTGTTTTAGTTTAATAAAGCAAAATCTTGTGATCTAGATATATTGCTTTTAATCGTCTTGGTGTTTGTTTGTCCGATCGTCGTTATTTTACAGGACATACATATCTAACTTTCAGAAAAATGTTTTTTTTTGCGAATTTGCCAATTAAAGGAAAACATGATGGCACGGAAGATCTATAACTACATATAACTAAGAGAAGAAGTGCAAAGCGCCCCAGTATATTACAAGATGAAGATTTGTTTCCTCTTTTAAAGAATATGTTCTCAAGTTTTAATATGCTAGCGGGGTTTATAAATGATGCAACTTGTAATATATTGAAAAATATAAAGTTTATTGGAAATCTGTCAATGGAATCAATATTCATAATAAATCTTGTTTTTTATAAAAATATTTTTACTGAAAAGAAAACAATATGGACAGTAATTAGGAGTGTGGGAAGGTTGAAAATTTATATTGAAGATGATCTTTGTAAAATGTTTTCAATGATCAAAAAAGCTCTTCAGGTTCTGGGTCGGAGATATTTTTCAAAAAAGTAAGTTTATGGACTTAATACTTACTTCAATGGCACTATAGTTTCAGTAGAAGTAAATATTTCCATTTACTGTTATAGAGCTGATATAAGGATTTATCTCTAATTGGATAATGAGCTTGATAGAAAGATAAATGTTACCACCATGCAATTTCTATTGGTTCAGAATAGACACCAAACATATGGCTGAACCCTGATTGGATCAGGTGCTAATGGACTCGGCATACTAGAGTGATGGCCTAAATATCTAAGCAAAAATGTTATAAAAAGGCCATACATAACTGAAGTGCCTGGTGTCGACCGTTGAACTTTGAAAAAGTGATGAATTAAGATAAAATAGATTTTTGAATTACAAAATTTTATATTTTAAACTACAAAATACGATTTTTGAAAAAATAAATTCGGCTAATTTAGTAGAGTCGTTTGGTCAGCTATGGCTAACATATATACATGAGCGAAGAGCTAATTATATATACAGAATATTCATAAATCTTAAAAATCAATCAGGAATACGCAAAAAAACTTCTTTTAAAACTGAAGCTTTGTAATATAAAAACGCTTTGTATCTTTGAAATCTTTACGTTTGAAATCTTTCAAAATATAAGTGTGTTAGTATTGGTAAAAGCAAAGTAATTGCAACACTAGAGTTAATTTAATTTGGCCCGGTCTGAAAAGTTGATGCACAATTATTATTTATCTAATACTTTTTTACATTTTTGGAAGGTGAGAATTTGCCCCAGAGGTGCAACCAGCGAATTTTCTAAAAGAGACCCCCCTCTGAGTCCTTTAACAGAAAACAAAAAATTGATAATGTGACTAGATGGACATATTAAGGTTTGTACCTTTGGGAAATATTCTTTTTCTTTATCATAAAGTCTTTCTGACCCTGTCGTATAATCTAAATTGTATTTTCCAAAGATTTTCAAAAAAAAAGATGAATTAATGATAAATGTACAATCTCAAAATGTACGTAATTGACTTTTATTTTATAAAATTGTTTGCTGTTATACACCATGTACATTATACATATACAACATTTTTGGGTTGATTGTACAAAAACATGTAGAGACTAAACTTCATTACCAGTGAAAGGTAAAGTTCAATACGTAGAGAAAGCTAAACCAGTTCTTAAACACTCAACAGTAGTTCAGCTTAGTCCACGCAGTTTAACTAAATCTTACTATTCATTAAATTCGATCCCAGCACAATAACAAGTATGTTTAACTTGTATTTTAAGTTTTGAAAACCTTGAAAACTCAATTCATCATATATTATTTTCAATTTAAAAGTTGTATTAAAGAAAATACTCAAGGAGAGAGAGGATTGCCGTCAGAAGAATAACCATAATGCCATCAGATCTTGATAATTTTTGAAACTTAAATTTTAAAACATCCAAATGTCCCTGCAACCTGATGGTGTTGACCTTTAATATTTCATACATAGGTTATTTGATCAAACGTTATTAAAATTTCTACTGCATTGGGTTGCAAAGATATAAAAATTGGAAATCTGATGTGACAAACCTCAATATCAAATATATATGTACTGTACTGTAGACCATAGTGTTTTCAAAGTTTTATAAACGTAGTATAAAAACTTTAGGCAAAACTTTACCGTCAATTTACCATCAATTCTGCTTCTAAAATATTGAAATCAATCTAAAACTCTTGGTTTTAGAATTGTTGGCGAAAAGATCATTTATAGGAAATTTCTCTGCATTCTTTCTAGATCTTTATTATTATCATCATAACTCATTCTCTTCTTCATATTCTTAGAAATATCTGCAGGGTCTCTGTATGATTACAATGATTACAATGATTGCACTCGTATCAAATATTAGAAAAAAACTCTATTCACAAATTAATAAAAATAACTCATTAATTTTGAAAATACAAAAAAATATTTTTAAATATTAATGGTTGGTTTCAAGGAAACCCTGTTTGTAAAACCTAGTATCATTAAAGTTCCTCTCAGTTTTCTGATTTAAAAATTTACAGATTCACGGTAAACTATAGGTCCTGGTTAAAATACAGTGAGTCTTAACTTTTCACTCATAAAATACAGATTTTTCATATTTGCTTTTTTATACTTTTGATTTGGACTATGAAATTGAATTACTTATGTACATAATTGGTATCTTACGGTATTTTAGACGGATTTTAGATAAGAGATATAACGTGGCTGTAAATATTACGATACTAACAGGATAGTTTAACGTGAATCCAGAGCTGTAAATCTCTCCCTAAACGTTTCTAAGAAGTTGTATGAGTAATGTAACCTTGAGTAGGACTGACACAAAAAGAATTGAGATTCCTATATTACAATCACTCAGCTTTCTGAGCTCCATCTTTACCCTGCATTAGTCTGCAGGGTGTCTTAAAAAATCGTCATATTCGTCTCAAAAAAATTTATTCGTGTTTAAATATATTCTCTGCAAATCTTTTTTTAAAAAAGAGAAAAAAATATTTTTTGACGACTTTCTGGCCAGTACCTAATGTATAAAGTATATTTAGAAAGGCGCCTACATGCTTATTCAGATATCATGGTATGGAATATATCTAACCCCATCAAGATCGATTATATGAATATTACTATAATGTACATACAAAAATGTATACATAGTTGAGTATATAAAAATATATTTGTACATTTCTAAACACAAATATTATGAAAGTTAAATTACAATTATACATATAAAAGTGGAAATAATGAACAAATACAAAAGTGTATACAGAGTACGAATTTAATGAATTTGAAACATCTTGAAAAATAATATACAATTTTAAGTGGAACCAACCATATTTGAGCCGCGTCTCAAAGTCAAGCCGCGGCTTAAATTCTTTAAATTCGGCCTCAGTTTACACAAAATAATGTATGAATAGAAAATGTGAGCAGTTATAGCAACAATTAAAAGTTTAAACATTTATACTGAAAGGAGATTACAAATTTGATCTAGTAAATTGAATTTAAATGTCTAGAATATCTGAGTAATTATCCAGCTGTAAAGGAAGGGAAAATATAATTTCATGTGAACCTCCATTTAAAAATGTCTTGAAAGTTATTCATGAAGAAGCGACAAGAAAAGAAACTGGCAGAATACTTCTCACTTTTACACTTTTAAAGGGTATTGATGGGAATCAGGCATTGCACACTATACATTTCTAGTTTCTACCAGTTAAAATCGGACTTTCTCGTAAGTATTTCTGATTTAAAACGGCAGTTAATCTTCCTTGTGAAATGATTTATTACTCTGTAAGGAAGTTGAGCCCAAATAGATTGACGATCTATTTGGTTCAGCCTACACGTTTACATACAGTACACGAAATACCACATGAAGTACGGTGGTTAACATTCTTCTAAAGGGAGTACAGAGATGTATTAAAGGCTAAATACGCGATATTTCTACAACAGGTTCCTTGTGTACAACGGGAGTTTCTGTTAATTAGAGAAAAAAAAAATCAAGTGAAGTCCCGGTCCAAACTTCAAGTGCTCCCAGTCTCATTTCACAATGCTAGTTTTGATTAAGATTATCAATTTGAAATAACAAAACATCCTCAAAAATTAATTCAAGAAACAACAATAATATTCAATTTAGATAACAACCATAATCAACAAAACAGTTTTTAAATCAGAAAGTTTAAAATCTAACTTCTTTTGTTAACTTTGGTGAGATTTGTTTTTGTTGGAAAGTACATTTTATCCAGTTTACAGTATACTCTGGTTTACTCAATGTCTACTGAATATTTAAAGAGAGAGCCATTAGTTTCCAGCATCACAGTTTCTCATCTCTCAAACTTCCTTCTTAGTAAAATTGGGAAATTACAGTGATATCCAGAGAACTCTGGAATAGGAGGTCAACTTTGAAACTCTCAAGATATTACTTTAAATAGTCCAATGAACATTTGGCGCTTCAATTGTGCAGTATAAATAGGCCCATTTCACTTAATAAGTGATTTGATAACTATTTTATTGAAGCTTTTTGTTTTGTTACAACATCAAATGCACTTTAGTATTGCTTTAATGTCGTCTTCTTATTATATACTTTTCTGGTTATCGCTGAATTTTTGATAAAATGCACCGAGAGTCCGAGACTGCTAGACACTGCTCACTGCTCAGCCGTGGATTTTATACAGTTTAATTAGGAACCGAAGCGATAAGGAAAATAAATATTTTCGCATCTCTCGCGAAAATAAAATTTTCGCGTTTTTTCGCCTTTTTGCTTTTTTCACAAGAGAAATTTTTAATATGAAATATAAACTTCAAATATTGAGCTGTCAGAGCAGAGAATTTCACAATTTTTTTTTGCACAATTAATTGTAGCAGATACAACACGGGGAATTTTTTTATTCACAAAAATTTCGCATTTCGTATTTTCGCGAAAAAAATCTCGCGAAATTTTTTTGTTGTGAAAATTTCGCATTTTTTCGCTTCATTAATTTTCGAGAAAAAAGGCTAAATTTCGCGGAAAAGTTTGCAAAATGCGAACGAAAATGTTATCTTTTTTCGCGAAACGTTTCGTTCGCTGCAAACCTTAAGTTTAACCCAGAAGTGCATTAGCAATTATACAACGTAAAAACATCTTAATGGTATTAAATGAATGTCTTATTCTTTAATGAGACCGAAAAACTTTGGATTAGGAAGACGATATTTTTGCTACAAAACCAGTGCGGTAACTAGAGGTAATGAGGAAAGTCCCCCCCCCCACCGTTGACATTTTTTATTATGCAGTATTCCTGAAGGAACCACTAAACAGGATATTGTGGGTGACTTAAATGAAGCTGATATTAAGAGAACCGTTGGCGATATTGTGCAGATACCAAAACCAAATGAAACATCCCATGTTGTTAGCTTAAAAATCTCAGTTCCAGCGCAAGATTTTCAGAAAGCCTTGGATCCCACTGTATGGCCCTTGTGAGTTCGTGTCTTTGAATTTATCGATTATCTGAAGCGGTATTCTGATAGAAATGGAACTGCAAGTGAGGAGTAGAATAGTGCTACTGGTGGTGCAACAGCAGTACAATGATGGATACAGCCTAGTAGTTTGTGCTTAAATATCTACAATAGTGGGGGTATTGGAATTGATCAACAGAACTTTCAAAATCTATGAAAATCTTTACTCTCAGCATAATCTAGGAGAAGATTTTGATAAAGTGCAGCTAAATATACAAGAAAGAGTCATGGGTTACATGATGATATAGATAAAGTTAATCACCTGTCAGTCAAAGCTACAACTACTACTCGAAGGAACACATTTATTCTCCTCTGTTTATTTATATGCTGAAATATAAGACATATTACAATGATATATAAATAAAACATATAATAGTCAGAAATAACAAAAATAACAAAAATGTCATAACAATACGTTCAGTGAAGCTCTGATAGTTCCTCTGTTGTAGGCTATACTGGCTGTTATTCAAACCAAATGTACATAGAAAGATAGTCTGAGCTCAAACTAATTTTTATCAACACAAAATTGGTTTGAGTATAGCAAGTTATATACGAAGGAAGAAAGGGTGGAGGGGGGGGGGTATCAGTGCACTAGAACTGCAGTACGATTAAAGATATCACAATTCTAGAGATGAAACTTCTAATCCTTTATCTGGTTCGGAAACATCTCCAAATACGCGTCACACCTTTACCAAGAATTTTACTTATAACAATCCAGATGTTATTTTAAATCTGTACAATATTCACTGCTGCAGTTTTTATGGATCTAGTATTTGGGATTTGTTTCTAAATTGTATACAGCATGGAATAGTGCTTAGAATTCTTTTTAACGTGCCTAGAGATACGCACAGGTATTTGATTGAAAGTAGTTCACAATGTTTACATGTAAAAACTATGTTAGCCAGTAGATGTGTGTTTTTCTATGAGACTATAGAAGCAAGTCTTAAGTTTTACATTAGATTTCTTTCTAATTTATGTAAAAACACGGTTCTTGGCAGAAATTTATTTTCTTTTGCAAATGATTGTTTTGTAAATCTATCTGAACTTAGTAAATTGTTAGTTAAGTTAAGAAGCACCTGAAATTGGAAAGTTATGATTTTTTAAGAATCATTAAATACAAGAATGAATAACGTTGTAAAATATGTTGAAGGATTCGATGATTTGATAATAATTGAAATAATAAATATGTTATGTAATGAGTAATGATCAATGTCGCCTATTTGCGCATAATTTTGCATATTTGTTTTTCTTTTGTAAAACTATATTCAAAATTTTAAAACAAATTTAGACTATGCATTTTATATATATAAATATATATATCTTTATATTTATATATATTTATATCTTTTAATATATGTATATCTTTTGTGTGAATAAATCTGTATAATAATATAATAATTATAATTATATAATTATAATAATAATACAAGTATTTGATGCTGTTTTTAAGCAATAAGTATCACCAGTTGTTTGAAATTCAATAAAAAACGGGCCTGATTCAACTGCACATAATTGCAGTTTTACTGTAGTCATCGTCCTATTCTACAGTTTTATAGGTCTCACTGTATATAATACAACATTCTCAGCTCAATTACCCTAACTGGCCTGTCACTACCTTGAAATGAAGAATTAGAGAAGAACAATGAACCTAGAATATTTTAAGAAGAAGAACAATGAACCTAGAATATTTTTAATAAGAAGAACCATGAAAATACAGTTAAAGCGATATTTTGTTAATTAAAGAATATTGAGGAATACAGTTCCAGATAGGCATTGGAAAATAGGGTTGTTTAAAGATTATATTTGGAGGAAAGGGGTGTTCAAAGATTAATAATGGAGACTAGATTATGTTTGGAGAATAGGGTTGTTTAAAGATTATTATTGGAGAATATGGTTGCTTAAAGATTATTATTTTAGAATAGGGTTGTTTTAAGATTACTATTTGAGAATAGGGTTGTTTTAAGATTATTATTTTAGAATAGGGTTGTTTTAAGATTATTATTTGAGAATAGGGTTGTTTTAAGATTATTATTGGAGAATAGGGTTGTTTTAAGATTATTATTGGAGAATAGGGTTGTTTTAAGATTATTATTGGAGAAGAAAGGGGTGTTCAAAGATTAATAATGGAGACTAGATTATGTTTGGAGAATAGGGTTGTTTTAAGATTATTATTGGAGAATAGGGTTGTTTTAAGATTATTATTGGAGAATAGGGTTGTTTTAAGATTATTATTGGAGAATTGGGTTGTTTTAAGATTATTATTAAAAAATCCAGCATATTAAAAAACCAAAGAAAACCAGATTACTATTGTTTCAAACCAAACCAATGTTCAAATTTCAAAATTGTAAAAGCCTAAAGCCACTGTGATTCAAATTTGGATTCAGTTTTCCAAATTATATCTATGTATATTTGTATGTTTACAAAACTACTATTTTGTGATGTAGAATAATACCAAACTCTCAAACTACAAAATTCACAGCAAGAGTTCCTAAATAACTCTATTTTTGTCATCTAGAGAGAGGACTTTTTCAATTTAAAAACTCAGGAAAAAATTAATTAAAATATCAAGATTAGTTTTTCATATTCGGATTTAGATAGTTACTAAATGTAAAATCTAAGAGACCATAATATTTATACATATTTAAAGTATTTTAAATAAAAGCTAAATTTTAAATAGCTTATATGTACAAGGTGTCCCAAAAAACTTTGCAGTAGCGGTGTTGGGTGTTGAGGGAACAATTTTTTCAACTTTCACAATCAAGGTGTCATTGGAAAGCTCTATATTTCCGTTATCTCAAGGTATAAATTTTTTCTTGCTAGATCTCGTACTTTTTTTTGTTACAACGACTTATTTGATTATTGTTAAAAATCTAAAGATTTAAACAACTTATAAGATGGTTCAGATCAAATACTTTTATGAATAAGCAAGCTGTGAAATGTACAAATATATTTTCAAAAAAGAAATATTTTTAGATAAATTTTGTCGACTGGGCAAAGTTCTTACTGACAAAGGAGAAACCGCAGCTTTATTTATTATTTTTTTATTGCAATTTAATTTTTTACTGAAAAAAAAATTAAATTACTATTCGGTCCAGGGGGTCATGAGCTATGATCAGTATACAAAACAAACAGACGTAGAAACAGATATTACTACTTTATATATATAGAAGCAGAGCGTCTGAATATGTGTCAATACAAATAAAACCTAAGTGAGATTATACTAAAAATTAAAAATGTTGTAATTACCTCTCCCCCCCCCTTGGTTAACATTTGGTACTTGGCATATCTCCCCCCTCCCTTGGTTAACATTTGGTAGATGGCATGTCTCCCCCCCCATTGGTTAACATGTGGTTGGTGGCATATCCCCCCCCCTGTTAATATGTGGTAGGTGGCATATCTCCTCCCCCCTTTGGTTCACATGTGGTAGGTGTCATATTCATTTTTTCCTTGTAGAGAGAAGAATGAAAATAGTGACACAGAATGGAAAAATAAGAGGAAGGAAGGGAAAGAAGAGAAAGAAAAAGAAAAATAAGAGAAGGAAGGAGAAAAAAAGAGAAAGAAGAAGAAAAAGAATAAGAAGGAAGGAGAAAAGAAGAGAAAGAAGAAGAAAAAGAAGAAAAAGGAAGGAGATAAAAACAGAAAATAAGAAGAAAAAGAAGAAGAATGAAGGAGAAAAGAAGATAAAGAAGAAGAAAAAGAAGAAGAAGGAAGGAGAAAAGAAAAGAAAGAAGAAGAAAAATAAGAAGATGGTAGGAAGGAGAAAAGAAGAGAAAGAAGAAGAAAAATAAGAAGATGGTAGGAAGGAGAAAAGAAGAGAAAAAAGAAGAAAAATAAGAAAATGGTAGGAAGGAGGAAAGAAAAGAAAGAAGAAGAAAAATAAGAAGATGGTAGGAAGGAGAAAAGAAGAGAAAGAAGAAGAAAAATAAGAAGATGGTAAGAAGGAGAAAAGAAAAGAGGAAAACGCGCAGAGAGACAAATGAAGTGAAATAAATAATATTTTGTCCCTTTCTTTCTATTTTTGTATATTTGGTTGATTATCCTGGGTTCAAATATTGTATTCAGAGTTTTCTAAAATTATTCCTTATTTTCCTCTACAGGAGATATGACAACAAATATCTACATCAAAAATATCTGTGGGCTAAAAATTTTGTGATGTAATTGTGTAATGTGTAATGTGTAAGCTATTTTTCAAAATTTAAAACTTAGAATCATGATAACAAACTTATTTGATATCTTTTAACTTTGTCTTATTAATCAAGCTTTCTCGATATATTACAATTTGTTTTCATTTGATTGTCTTTAAGTAAGTTTATGTTGATCGATTAAAATGTTTTCCAAAACACAGAAGATGTGTGTTCTTCAATCTAAATTCAATTTGCTTTATTGTACAATTGGTAAATAAAAGAAAATGATCTTGTACTTCTAGCAATCCATAATGTTTACAGTGAACGTATACGTATATTGGTATAAATGATGCCTAATAGGTCTACTACTTTACTTCTTTACTACTTTACTACTTTATGCAAGTGGTTCAGATACACTGGAATATTTATAAACCATATAGCTAGGGAATACAAATATAAATAGAGTTTCACAGGAGATATACAAAAGCAGAGTTACATAGAGGATACACAAATACAGAGTTACAAATAGGATACACAAATACAGAGTTACATAGAGAATACACAAATACAGAGTTACAAAGAGGATACACAAATATAGAGTTACACAGGAGATATGCAAAAACAGAGTTACAAAGAGGATACACAAATACAGAGTTACAAAGAGGATACACAAATACAGAGTTACAAAGAGGATACACAAATATAGAGTTACACAGGAGATTCACAAAAACAGAGTTACATAGAGGATAAACAAAAATAGATTTACACAGGAGATACACAAATACAGAATTACTTAGAGAATACACAAACACAGAGTTACAAATAGGATAAACAAATACAGAAATACATAGGGGATACACAGATATATATAGAGTTACACAGGAGATTCACAAAAACAGAGTTACAAAGAGAATACACAAATATAGAGTTAAATAGAGGATACACAAATACAATTTTACATAGAGAATACACAAATGCAAAGTTACAAAGAGGATACACAAATGCAAAGTTACAAAGTTACATAGGGAATTCACAAATACAGAGTTACAGGAGAATACACAAATACAGAATTACATAGAGAATACACAAATACAGAGTTACATAGAGGATACACAAATACAGAGTTACAAAGAGGATACACTAATACAGAGTTACATAGAGAATACACAAATATAGAGTTACATAGGGAATACACAAATACAGAGTCACATAGAGGATACACAAATACAGAGTTACATAGAGGATACACAAATAAATAGTTACATAGAGGATACATAAATATAGAGTTACATAGAGGATACACAAATACATAGTTACATGGAGGATGTACAAATACAGAGTTACATAGGGGATACTCAAATACAGAGTTACATAGAGGATACACAAATACAGAGTTACATAGAGGATAAACAAATATAGAGTTACATAGGGAATACACAAATACAGAGTTACATAGAGGATGTACATAGTTACATAGGGGATACATAAATACAAAGTTACATATGTAAAACGTCGAAAGAACATGTTTTGAAAATTTTCATAAAAGTATTGGAACACTTGTAAAATCCATGCTGTAAATCTAAGGTTTAAATGATAAACTTCTTGTTTTATTGTTTTTTCTATGTTTAGATGATAATCCGTTGTTTAGGTGATGAATATCAATATCAATATCAATATCAATATCAATATCATGATTCAGGTAATTAACTCCAAGGTTTGAATAAAAACTCCATGGTTTAGATGAAACTTAATGGTTCCGATGATAAACTCTATGGTTTAGGCGTAAAACTACTTCCAAACGAGTTCTGGAAATACGTATGCAAGACATACACCAAGACACTAAAAAAATGGATATTGAACCATGAAGTTTATCATTTAAACCTTAGAGTTCATTATGTAAACCATGGCTTAATCATATTAACCATCGTATATCACCTGAGCTATGGGTTTTAATGAGCAAAAACCTTGAAGTTTATCTCCTGAACCATTGAGTTTTTCATTAAAACCTTTAGGCCTTTAGGTTTATCCCCTGAAACATAGAGTTTTTTATTTAAACCTTTAGGTTTATCCCTGAAACATAGAGTTTTTCATTTAAACCTTTAGGTTTATCCCCTGAAACATAGAGTTTTTCATTTAAACCTTTAGGTTTATCCCCTGAAACACAGAGTTCTTCATTTGAACCTTGGAGTTAATCCCGTAAACATTGAAGTTTATCCCTGAAACATAGAGTTTTTCATTTGAACCTTAGAGTTTTGCAAATGAACCATTGAGTTTTATATTTAAACCATACATGTTTTTCAATCAACCCATGGATTATATACCTGAACCATGGATTATATACCTGAACCATGGATTATATACCTGAACCATGGATTATATATCTGAACCATGAATTATATACCTGAACCATGGATTTTAAAGGTGTTTCAGTACTTTAAAAAAACAAACATAAACAATAAAATACTGATAATAACATTCTTTCTAGAATACGGGTTAAAAATATTCAACAAGTAGTCAATTAAAGTCATTATGACTTAAACACACCTCTTTCTCTGTTCCACGCGAGCAGTGAGTTAGGGTCTGTATTATTTTTTTTAACTGTTGAGAAAATTCTCGACAACCTCAGTCTGTGATTGAAAACGTTGTATGTTGTGCAAAAAAAGATAACGCGTAGAGAAGTCTTAAGATAATATCAAACCAAGAAACCTTTTTACAAAGGAATTTAACCTAAAATAATATTTATGAAAGAAGATGGTAGATTAATTTAAACGTATTTATGCACGAAATACTGAGTACTTAATTTGTATGGGTATCAATCAATTAAAGAATCAATTTACAAAAAAAATATGCTGTTTTGGAACGATTTGCAATGATGAAATTAATATTAACCTCTATTTAAGAGCTTAATTTTGTTCAAGACTGTAAAATCTTTTGTTAAAATAAGAAAAATCAGGTTTGCAAGATAAATGATGTGCTCGTAGAAACCAAGTGAAAACAGAAACTTCTCCGGAATATATTTTGGGATACTCAGGGTGGGATATAGAACTAGGGAGAGGGGGATATGGTTTATATCTCGAGATACCCAAGGAGATAAAGAACTAGGGTGAGAGGATAGGGTTTATATCTCGAGATACCCAAGGTGGGATATAGAATTAAGAAGAGAGGGGGAAATGATTTATATCTCCAGATATCCAAGGAGATAAAGAACTAGGGTGAGAGGATAGGGTTTATATCTCGAGATACCCAAGGTGGGATATAGAACTAGGGAGAGGGGGATATGGTTTATATCTCGAGATACCCAGGAGATAAAGAACTAGGGTGAGAGGATAGGGTTTATATCTCGAGATACCCGAGGTGGGATAAAGAACTAGGGAGAGGGGTATATGGTTGATATCTCGAGATACCCAAGGAGATAAAGAACTAGGGTGAGAGGATAGGGTTTATTTCTCCAGATACCCACGGAGATAAAGAACTAGGGAGAGGGGGATATGGTTTATATCTCGAGATACCCGAGGTGGGATATAGAACTAGGGAGAGAGGGATATGGTTTATATCTCGAGATACCCGAGGAGATAAAGAACTAGGGTGAGAGGATAGGGTTTATATCTCCAGATACCCACGGTGAGATATAGAACTAGGGTGAGAGGATATGGTTTATATCTCGAGATACCCGAGGTGGAATAAAGAAATAGGGAGAGGGGGATATGGTTTATATCTCGAGATACCCGAGGTGGGATATAGAACTNCCCCCCCTCCCTCGGAAAAATTCTTGTTGCGCCCCTGAGCACATTGTTTTGGAAGATCTCACAATTAATAAGTTTGAGATATAAATTTTTTTGAAAGAAGTTTGAGAAACTTTGTTTTGTTTCTAAACTATAAAGTTTTGTTTATGTTAGTTTAAGAAATTGCGTAGTAGAGTAGGATTAGTTTTCTTCTAAATAGTTCTTTTTCAAGCTAATTTTCCATTCAATTAATTGGATTCAAACATTGCCGTTTTATGCCGACAGGGTTTATGATTACTAAGAGTGTATCAATACCTACCTATAGGAGTACTAAGAGTGTATCTATACCTACCTATAGGAGTACTAAGAGTGTATCTATACCTACCAATTGGAGTACGAAAAGTGTAGCTACACCTACCTATTGGACTACTAAGAGTGTATCTATACCTACCTATTGGACTTCTAAGAGTGTAGCTATACCTACCTATTGGAGTACTAAGAGTGTATACCTATACCTATCTATTAGAGTACTAAGAGTGTACCTATACCGTAGTAAACACCTACTTTATAACAAGTTATCTAACGTATCTATCCAGCTGCACAACCCGTCTACATTCAGTCAACCAGGACACAACCCACCTGGCTCTAAATGACACAAAGGTACACAAGCGTAGCTATCCAACAAGCTTGTGTCCTTGCGTGGCTCTAATGCCACACAGAGACACTAGCGTAACTATTCAACAAGCTATAAATCCAGGCTCTAAATGCCACACAGGGGCACAAGAGTAGCTATCCAACAAGCTATTACTCCAGTACTCTAATGCTACACAGGGACACAAGCCAGCTATCCAACAAGCTATATATCGTTCCCATATGATGGGACAATCCACTCTGAATGCCGCTCAGGGACACAAGCCTAGCTATTAAACAAGCTTATATATGGATCCCAAATGATGGAGATGATCCGACCTGCTAATCAAAACAGGGTTTCAGGTTTAATCTCTTGCAGTAAACAGTACAGAGTTACTCTATAAACAAAACTATAATTAATATCTTATGTCACAAGTCAACATAATTACAATTACCTACGTCGTTATCTATTTCACATGATTAAGACAATCATATTTCGTATTTACCGCACAGTTAAAGTTTATTGTACATATTTATAAGATTAGTGAGAATAGATATAACGGAGTCAAGCTATCTCCACACATGTTTATAGCGTAATTTAAGTATGTCCCATGATTTAATCTAATCATGCTATGTATTCAATTTACACGATATTTGCTACATACCTACCTATTGGAGTACTAAGAGTGTATCTATTTATTTCTGTAAACCCTAAGAGGGTTGTATGAAAGCAACAGGATTTTAATAATTACAAGAAAGGGAGATTGTTAAATCTAATCGGATGGAATGTATGTTTGCCATTCTTGGTAGTTTACATTCAAATCATTTTACTATTGTTAACCAATCTGAACATTTCCTTCTTGAATCATTATTTTCTAAACTGGAGTCTCCTAATCTAATCTAATCTAATCTAATCTAATCTAATCTCTTCTAATCTCTTCTAATCTCTTCTAATCTAATCTAATCTAACAGAACCAGAGGTACCATAGGCTAAAAAAATCGGAAAATTATGTCAAGTGTATATCCCAGAGGACTATTGCCGCGTCACAATAATATACTACCAAAGTGCGGGTAAACGGCGTGAGCAATTATGATTATGAATAATGGTTTACCTGACCAACCCCCGGGTTCTTGGTAGTAATTAATATTTTCTTAACAGAAGTCTCCAACGTAATTAGTTTTCCTTCTATTGCAGTTGATGAATTGATTTCTTTATTGGCAGGAGTTTGCCACGAACCAGCCAAATATCTCATATTTCGGGGAGTTTAAGATTAATAATCTTTAATATAGGATTGCAAGCAAATCCTTTTATTCAACCCACTCCCTAGTCCCTGCATATTCATAGTTCTGCTCAAAATACATTTTTAATTCTAATTATTGAATTATGCATTATGAATAACTAGCTGAATTGCGCAGGTTTCATATTAATCCCGGCATTTACCAGCGCTTGGTCTTGAATCATGGTGTTCGCATTGCCCGGGGTTGCACAGAAATTTTATTAGATCCATATTTTTAGCCTTTGTCACTCCTAGGGAACAACAAGTTTTCTAAAAAAATCTGCCAATTTGGTTCAGCCATTTGGCCAGCTATAGCGAACATAAATTGAGCGAAGAGCTTGATTACGAAAGATGGGGAATGAATTTAAGGGAACTAAGTACTCGCCTTATACTTTAGTTTATTACCTACAGGGTGTCCCACTAAACATGACAGTTGGTAAATAGTTTTGAATGTCGTCTTCCATACACGTATTATATATTAAAGGCTGTTTGCAGTTTAATTAGTTTAAAAAATCTTTTTTACTTTGAAATTAATTTTACTATAATATGACTCCTACATAATATTTTTTTTATTGTCTTTGGTATTAAACAACTTAACAAGTTATGGAAAAAGACATTTTAAACTATATACCAACTGGCATGTTTCGTGGGACACTCTGTATGCATTTGCAACTAGAGCTAAAAACTTTAGAATGAGATATCCTTAAACACGATCGCTTAATCTGATTATCCAATGTACACACTTTTGCTTTTCATTTCTTCTTATAATCCTCTTTTTGGATATTTCTACAGTATAAAAGTTACGCTTGATAACAATTACAGATAGAATGCTATATATCGATTGGACTTATATCCGATTGAATTATGGTCAGCTGTATACAAGCCGACTTTTAGAACATTTAAACAAATATAAATTTAATCATGTAAATATGAAATGATTAAGAACCATATTTTAGGACTATTTTCATTTTGAGCGTTAGTCATTAATCATTAATCTAAAACTTACGTTTGTTCAATTGATATGACACCATCAACATTAGAAATCAAAACCGGGTTTTCAAAAGTTAAAGAGTTAGAGTACATCTTAAAATGACACACTGATTGGTTAAATTTTCAACTTCTTTCTTGGATATCGAATGTTTTTTAAGACAATATTGGGTTTAGTAAACCTGCAGGAGTTTAAGCATTAATCTTGATATCGACCATTCTAAAGTTTTAAGCTCTGAGGACGTAAACCTATGATATTTGCAACTTTGGCTTTTTGATCTGCTGGCATGAGTTAATATTTAGAAATATTTAAGTTTTATAACATCAGGTGGCAAAGATATTTAATTAGAAAATTTGAGCTCGATGGGGACTGTAGGGGTGAACACAGGATTTAAGTGAGGGGGGGGGGCAAGATTTTTTAAGGAACAAAACAATTCATAATTAGGAACAAAAAATTGCGCTGCAGGCGAAAATTTTTTTTTTACTTAAAAGACTCAAAAAGAGTCAAAATTAATGACTAAAGACTAAAAAACTAGATTTTTAACTTTTCACACATTACACAGTTGTGAGCTGAACAAAAGGAAAAGTTACTCGAAGCGGGATGTACTTAAGCAAAGGATAGGTAACTCGATGAATGACAAATCCAAAGGCAATTAGGTTAGGGAAACACTCTCTTCTACCAGACACACATAGATGAGAACTTCTTGAAAATGTTTATTCAGTAACGAAGTTTCCTACAAAATACAGATTGTTATTGACGAACAAATGTGAATAATAATTGTTAATAAAATGTAACTATTTGATTGACGAACAAATGTGAATAATAATTGTTAATAAATGTAACTATTTTATTACAACTAATTAAATGTTTATTGAAACTGATAAATAGGAATTTTAAAGGAAAGGTTCTGTTGTGAATCGACCAAGAAATATTTTAAGGTACCGATGGGAATTAATGAATGAAATATTTTTAATGGGTACCATTGTGAATCAAACATGAACTTACGATCTAGAAAACTGTGGTACGGCGAAAAGTTGTTTGTACTGAAGTCTAATTCTTCTGAAATGAATATTTATCTGGTTAAATAAGTTCACTGTTTATATGTAAATGATTCACTGAAAATTGTGTTTAAATAGGTTATTTTTAATGCACTTTAAGTTTTACTAGCTCCATGAGGTTATTTATGTAAAATCCTTGGCAAGGTTTGGTTTGGCGGATGGCCGGAGTACGGAGTATTCAACGGAGATACAATCTGTCGGAGACGACCTTTGAAACAGGGTTACATTAGGGATATGGTTCACAACAGTTTATTAAGACAGATATTTTTCCTGTTTTGCACTAGGGTTTCTTTCCCTTAAGCATGCTATTGAGAATCTATTCTGAAAATAGGAACAAAAAATTCCAAATTCAGGGGGAGGGGTACGCCCCTCCCTGAATCTCTCAGGGGGTGGCGAATGTCCCCCCGCTCCCCCCTGTATCCGCCCCTGATGGGGAGTATTTAGTTCCTTGGCCTTATCTATTTTTACTTTTACTGTTGTTCCCTAGTAAAGTGAAATAATGATGGTGCAAAAAGGGTCGAGTGAATCACTGAATAGTGACTGCTAAACATGTAATTGTAAATTCTAAGATTAAAGCATTAAATCAAATCCGTTTACAAATCTAAATTGAATTTAGATCTTTTCTACTTGGAAATGAAAGTGCACATTAAAGTCTTTTTAAAGGGTTCAGATGACAAATTTATAAAAGAGAGAAGAGAATCAAATTAAGCTCAAAATAAGTTTATTAAATGCAGAATTACAAACACAAATTCAAATTCAAATTCAAATTTTCTAATCCTTATATCTTTGCAACCTGGTAATGAAGACCTTAGCTATTTCAAACTAAAATTCCGTTAGATAAGTATACTTTTTTTATTCTATAGAAGAAAGAAGCGGATTTGTTTTGATTAATACGAAATAAATTTATTATCGATGTGGAAAAAATCAAATAAAAACTCAATCCTAATTTCTAATTCGTATATCTTTGCAACCTATTGTGGAGGACCTTAGATATTTAGAATATGAATTCTGTGTGATCAAATAATTTAAGTTTGGAATATCAAATTTGCATGTTGAAAAGACATCGGGATTAGAACATTTTATTTTGTGTCAAAGACTCAATTCTTTTCAGTTATGAATTGAATTATTGCTAGAGAAATAATATCACTTATCGCTCTTATAGCACAGAAAGTTATAGTTTCACGGTTACTCACTATAGGAATAAATCTTTTTAAATCATGGCATATTGTTTCTTTAGATAAAATTCATGAATTATAATTGTAGGTTTAGATTAACAGCTTTCTTGAGACATTTTGATCGAAACACAAAGAGGGATTAAAAATTATATGAAATATAATTTCTGGATCGACTTTGTGGAATCACAACTCCACTAGTTCTCACATTTAATAGTGAAATAATCAAACTTGTTTGATTTGATTATAAACTTTAAAAAGTCTTCAGAGGCAGAATTTAAAGAATTTGAGCTGCGGCTTAAATTTGAGACGCGCCTTATAAATGGTTGTTTCCACTTAAAGTTGTATTCAATGTTTCCAGATTTAAGCCAGCGCTCAATTGAACCCGGTTTTTAACGGATTTGAGACACGGCTCAAATTCATTAAATTTGGACACTGAACTCTTAAAGGGACTGTGAGCGTAATTTCAAGTGACCCTCAATGCAATGAGCACCGTTATTTAAAGGTTGCAAACTTTCAAGCAAAATCGATGAGAATTTTGCCAATTACTTCTTAAAAACCAAAGCTAAAAACAAGTGCTTTATAGTGCTAAAATGTTCATATAAAGTAAAGGGCTATAGAAAAGCAAAATTGACTTAGAGCAGTAAAATCAAAGCCAAAGGTGTTGCGACACTTCAAATTCAACCCAGTATTAAAAATTGATGACACTTTTTATTAGCAGGCTGAATCTATGTGTGTTCATGCAATTCACAACAATTTCAGCAATATAAATTCTTTGTATGAATTAGATATGCTTTTTAACTGTTTATGTTTATTTGTGTTTTTTTCTTCAAAACTGACATTTGAATCAGAAAACGATTCTATCTTCCACATTTCTGACCATATCAAGGTTTTAAGGATACCGTTGTTAATCAGGCATTGCCATCTGTGTACTGAGGGTTACTTGAAATTACGCTCACTGTCCCTTTTAAGAGATTGATATGTATTTTCAATCTAAAAATTCACGGTCCACACGAAAAAAAAGCTATGTGCGTTCTATCCAGTGTCCGAATTTAATGAATTTAAGCCGAATCTCAAATCACCCACAAACTTGAAAAACTGGATACAATTTTAAGTAGAACCAATCATATTTGAGCCACGGTTTAAATTCAAGCCGCCGCTCAAATTCTTTAAATTCGGCCTCAGGGAGGAATAAATTTAGTAGGGCTTTCCTCTGTCTTTTAAATTCCGCACTGAACTAGACAGCTAGAATAAGGTCAGATATATATTCGATTAGATATTTGAAATTCTACTCATTTTTCTTCTTCAATAAATGTAGTTTTGATTAAAAACAAAAAAGATTTCAATTTACTTTAGCTTAGGCCGTCTGTAAAATTAGATCGATAATATTTTCTGTATCTTCCAAATTTCTGTTTCTGTCATTTCTGTTGTTATCCAAACATGTTTTTAAAGAAACATACTTTTATTTCAACATGAAAATATTTTTCAGAAATTTATTCGTATCCTGTATGTAATATAAACTTGTTTTCTTGTGTGTACGTGATTATTTCTCAGTAATCTTATCGGTTTCTGGACAACAGGTGAAGAAATACAGAATTGTGAATGAACAGAATGTTAAACCAGAGTGAAGGTAGGGGGGGGGGGGGATAATCGTTTTTTGATAAAATATGATAACAACATAGTTTATATTTAGGGTGGGTCTTTTTTATATAGGCGTAATAGGTTGTATTTAATCTAGCTTTATTAAACATTTTTTATATAGGCGTAATAGGTTGTATTTAATCTAGCTTTATTAAACATTTTTCTAATGCTTTCTTTTCCTGAATATTAAAAATTTTCATTAAATTATAAACTAATATTTTATAAAGACATGTGAATTCTATAAACTACTTTTTAGAAACATAACTATAAAATTCTGTTTCTTACTTACTTACTTACTTACTCCTTTACTTACTTTCTTAATTGCTTATCTAGTTACTTTTTCCAACTATTGAATCTTTTACTGTAGAATAAAAATACTGTTTTCTAAAAAAAATTACAATCTATTTTGTGCGAAAAATTTAATAAAACTAATATTTTGTTCAATTTATTATCAAAGACCGAAATATTCAAATAAAGTTTTCAATAATGTTTGTTTAATGAATTCAATATTGTATTGGGAAAACAATATGAAAATAATGAATAGGACTAAAAAAGCATTTAGGTAAGTGAGCTGTTAGGTGGGAGTAATATTATATAAGTGAGCCTTTAGGGGGGAGTAATATAAGTGATCCTTTATGTGGGGGTAATATAAGTGAGCCTTTAGGTGGGAGTAATATTATGTAAGTGAGCCTTTAGGTGGGAGTAATATAAGTGATCCTTTATGTGGGGGTAATTTAAGTGAGCCTTTAGGGGGGAGTAATATAAGTGAGCCTTTAGGTGGGGGTACAGTAAGTTAGCTGTTAGGTGGGAGTAATATAAGTGAGCCTTCAGGTGGGAGTAATGTAAGTGAGCCTTTAGGTGGGAATATTATAAGTGAAACTTTATGTGGGAGTAAAATAAGTGAGCCTTTAGGTTGGAGTAATAAAAGGAGCCTTTAGGTGGGAGTAATATAAGTTAGTGATTAGGTGGGAGTAAAAAAAGAGAGATTAGGTGGGAGTAAAAAAGAGAGATTAGTTGGGGGTAAAATAATTAAGCTATTAGGTTGAAGTGGAAAAATGAGGTATGTGGAGAACTGTTGGGAGTAAGATAAATGTATGGAAGGAGGAAGTAGAGATTAAGTTTAACATCGGGTATAAGTAGCATGTTGGAGAAAGGGTTGGGAATGGAAAATGTGGAACAATGATCAAGATTAATCCTCAGCCCATTGCTCCAGGAACCTAATCATCAGCCCGTTGCTCCAGGTAGTCCCGAACCTCCTTGAGAAGTTCCATCCGTACACTGTCCGGAACTGTAGGACAAGGAAATCATCTTGTCAGACTAGACGACGAACTTTGCGTAGTAAAGGGACGAAGTGGACGAAATAAAATGACAGAAGGACTTACAGGGACTCAATAGATGAGAAGGACTATTCAGATTAGACAGAATAGACGGATTTAAATAAGAACCAATTCTAACTAACAAGTTGTTCAAGATGATTTTTATACCTAGCTGACTTCCCTTAGGTCCCATCTCCTAAAAATGGGTGAAAATATTAAATAAATACAATTTTAAATATTTTTCTATTTTGACTTTACATTGCATTAAAAGTTTTTAAAAGTTAAATTAATTTTCAAATCCTGGTTCCTGACTGATGAGTAAAAACTGTTAGAATAATTAATTTCAGTTTTTAGTTAAATAATAAAGATTCTTTGCGTTTTTCCTAGTCAGACATCCTGGGATAAAAGTATTTTCTGATAATTATTCACTTAACTCTAGCTTATTTTTATATACTATTATATAATCGAAAAGTCCCTGTATATTAAAAGCCACTTTGATTTTGATCCATTGGTAACTGATCAGGAATTCCTAATTAATTTAGTCCATAACTAATTATTCGAGAGTCCCATATGAAAAAGAATTCCATGACTGCCTGATTTAGTCAAAATGAATACCTGATTTCGTCTATTACTACCTGATTAAGTCTATGACTACCTGATTAAGTCTATGATAACTGATTAAGTCCATGACTACCTGATTCAGTCTATGACTACCTGATCAAGCCTATGACTATTTGATTAGGTCCATAATTACCTAATTAAGTCTAAAACTACCTGATTCGGTCTATAACTTGCATAAAAAAGATTTAGCTAATTTAGTCAGTGATTATCTCATCAAAAATTCCTATTTAGTTTATTCCATGAAAACCTGATTAAAAAGTCTTAATCATTTTGGTCTGTGAATCAAGATCAAGAAGTTCCAATTAGTTTTTTTCATTCCTACCTGACAAAGAAGTTCCAATTATTTCAGTCCATTACTACCTGATCAAGAAGTCCCAATTATTTCAGTTCATTCCCACCGGATCAAGAAGTCCCAATTATTTCAGTCCATTACTACCTGATCAAGAAGTCCCAATTATTTCAGTTCATTCCCACCGGATCAAGAAGTCCCAATTATTTCAGTCCATTACTACCTGATCAAGAAGTCCCAATTATTTCAGTTCATTACTACCTGAACTAAATCTTCTACAGATATCTTATCGAGTCCCTTCTCCTTTACTACATCCCTACAGACCAGTTTAACCTATAATATACAACTCTTTACTCTACTATAACTTTATAAATTTACAGGGTGTCCCAATAAACATGGAAATTAATCAACGACGCAGGTTCAAGGTTGCAGTGTTCCCCGACACGCCTACTCAAACTAGGATATCTAGTATTTATGTTAACCTGGACTAGATAAAGGTATACAAGGTACCATTGTAAATCGAGCGTCACTTAAAAGTATGTCACAATATCCCTTTAAAAACTCAAGCATATTCAAATCGGTTAGTAAAGAGCTGCGTTTTCAAGATGGTTTCTAGATATAAATATAAATAGATAAAAATATTAATAATTTGTCGACAATATGTGTCAACTTAATGACTTATTCTTGGAAACTATTTATCCTATTTACGACGGAAATAAATAAATATATATATACGTAAATTGGTTTCTTCTATCTAGAATCATCTCTGTCTGGAATCTATTTCATATTCTTGGAAAAAAATGTGTAAACATCAATAGAATTTACGCAGTAATACTTGAGTAATACCAAGGTACTAGTGCAAGGAAAGTTATTTCAGAGGTGTACGCATTTTTTGTACTGCAGTGTACTGACTTTGGGCGGAAAAGTAAACACAAGAAGGATGTCACAGCCTGACATGGAATCAATTTTCAAAACTGGTCATAGGAAACTATTATATGAATTTTCAAAATTAAATGCTTTTATCCTCCTCGGATATCAGACGAACACTGATGCATCTATTCTTGTTTACAAATTACACCCAAAGAGAACAGGTTTTAATATGTACGCAGAGTATACGCGACCGCAATTAACTTTCCTTGCATTAGTACCGTGAGTAATAAATACAAACATCCCGATAACGTATATAGAAACATTGGATTGGAGAAACCATAATATATTCTTGCTCAGAAAAAGGTTTGAATATGGAACGTTGTGAATCGGACATGCTCCTAGTCTACACTCTACAGTCTACAGCCACTCTGACTTTTGCTTTTGTTTTATATAATTTTGTCTTTGGTATTTTTCATTATTGTTGTAACGACAAAAAAAATTTTGAAGTTAAAATATAACATTTTAATTTTTAACTATCAAATCAAACCTGATCTTTCCATCCAATCTCTTCCAATTTCTTCACAAGTTTTTCTCTGAATAAAAAATAGCATTTTAGCTGTTGAAGGTTAGGCCATCCATGGACCATGATAAAACGTTAATTTCTGACATTTCTGCAGATAAATTTCTTTTGATTATCAAAAAAGTTAAGAAATGTAGAAATCTTTAATCGGTTTTCTGAAATGAAGAATGTTTTTATATTTAACCGCTTTTTCACTCCTTGAGTCCCCTTTGCCTAACCATGCAGCGGGATCCACTCTGCATAAATTAAATATAGTTTTGAATTTGTGATTAGCTGTGGGTTGCCTCGAACGATTTACCTAGAAAACATCCCTCGCTACGCTCTGGATGTTTTCTAGGTAAAATTCTCTATAATGTTATCTGCGCATTTCTACTGCAAGAAAACCTATAGAAACTATCAGAACTAATTACTTTTAAATTTATAAAAACGACAATATTTTTCACGTTATTGATCAGATAAAGGTTTCAATAGTACAGAAAAGATTATTTTGCAGTCCTTTGCCCTTCATGACCACTCCCAGGATCAAAAGACTAATTAAAAAACAACAAAATAATGTTTTACCTATCTTGCTGTAATGGAATAGAGGAATTTTACCTCAGTTCTTCTTTTTTCCCCGACTCTGACAGAATCTGATTAATATTTTGTTCCGCCTCGTCAATATCCTTCTCACGGTTCCGCCTGTGCCGCCCCATTTTATATCTTTTTAACAAAACAGTTGACTCATTTTAGAGAAAACAGTTGAACCAATTTAGATAAAACAGCTGATTTTTTTTAGATAAAACAGTTGAACCAATTTAGATAAAACAGCTGATTTATTTTAGATTAAACAGGTGGGCCAATTTAGATAAAACAGCTGATTTATTTTAGATAATACACTTGAACCAATTTAGATAAAACAGCTGATTTATTGATTAAACAGGTGAGTCAATTTAGATAAAACAGATGATTTATTTTAGATAAAAGAGCTGATTTAAATTAGATAAAACAGTTGAACCAAGTTAGATAAAATCATAAAACAGCTAATTTATTATAAAAAAGGTGATTCTGGATTCAGCTTACGCTTATTTTAAGTCAAAGCAAATGAATCAAATCAGACAAAGATGCTGATTCAATTTAGAATAAATTCTTTTTAGACAAAATAGCTAAATTGTTTTAGACAAAACAGTTGACTTGTTTCAGAGAAATATTGCTGACTTGTTTTAGACTAAATAGCCGACTTTTTTAGACAAAATAGCTGACTTGTTTAAGACTAAATAGCTGACTTTTTTAGACAAAATAGCTGACTTGTTTAAGACTAAATAGCCGACTTTTATAGACAGAATAGCTGAATTGTTTTAGACTATATAGCTGACTTTTTTAGACTAAATAGCCGACTTTTATAGACAGAATAGCTGAATTGTTTCAGACTAAATAGTTGACTTGTTTTAGACTAAATAGCCGGCTTTTATAGACAGAATAGCTGAATTGTTTCAGACTAAATAGCTGACTTGTTTTAGACTAAATAGCCGACTTGTTTTAGACTAAATAGCTGACTTGTTTTAGACTAAATAGCTGACTTTTTTAGACTAAATAGCTGACTTTTTTAGACAAAATAGCTGACTTGCTATATACCAAACAGCAGAATTAAATCAGTCAAGGCAGTTGATTTATTGTAGAATAAAACGGCTGACTTATTTTTGAGAAAACAGCTTGACTTAATTTAGATAAAAAGCTTTATTAAAATAAAGAAAACCTCCGACAAGCGACCGTAGCTGAAAGAATTTGCGTAAAACAGAAAGATTTTAAAATAGATTTTAATAACTGATTTTTAATGATAGAAGTTCATTATTTGTGACATGTTTTGTCCATGTTATTTAAGAATTGTAAAAAACGTAAAAAAGTCCGCGTCTGTGAAAAACAAAATCTGAGATAAAAATGTAGAAACATGTATCACACTTTGATATTTGTTTAAACAAAAAAATATTTTTTCATTTTTTTACCCTTTTTAGGTTTTTTAACCCAAACTATTAAAATTATCGGTCTAATTTTTTTTCTATGAGCTGGTCTTGAAAAATTGGGCTATGAACATGCATTTTTCTAAGATATTTGCAAACCCTAATCGGCACTGGTGTAAACACGACGACATTTAATCTATGCTGCTAGATTTTGTATGTTAAGATGCTAAAATGTCCGACCTACTGTTGTTTGAGCTATTGAATATTTCGACAGTTGTTTATTTTTCTAAGCTGTTTGCTTCCAAATGGAGTAATTAGAATAAAGATTACAGCACAAGGACTAGCAACATTATACAGGAGAGCATTTGAATTACTTTATTTGCATACAATTATGACATTAAAAAATTAAAATGCAAATAGTAAAATATTATATTCTTGAAATAAAACAAAAAAAAACTAGAAAGCAAAACTTATCAAAACATGTCAATATGAACAAAAGTGAAAATATTGATAGTTCCGATGACGTTAGTTCAAATGACTAACCACCAAAATAAATAACTTGTGAATATATCTAAAGTGCAAATTTTCAGCAAGGAGCAATTATGAAAAATATAAATAAGAGTTCACTTGTATATTGTTTACAGTTACACATCGTCTAAATTATAGTTTATTATTTTTAGGTTAAATGAATGCATACTGCAATTTAAAAGATTGGATATGTCGTCCTCGATAAACCAGTGCCAATTTCAGGGGTTTGCATTACTCTTGCAGGAGGGGGGGCGCCAAACGCCCCCCCCCCCAGGCTATACATAGATTCAGACCCCCCCAGCCTTTAAAGGGTCACATAATCCAGACTGGACAAACACCATGGATCGAATATATTTAGAAGACGACATTCTATAAGTCCATTGAAGCCAAGAGGATACATATTTGTACAATTAAGATACGTTAGTACACCTTGCAGTACAAATTTGTGTCATTTTATAACGTAAATGTTTCCCCAACTCGCATAGTTTAACTGTAATGCTTAACCCACCTTGCAGGAATAATTTTAAAAACATTTTAAATGTTGTCTTCATATTTCTGATATTCTCTCAGCCTAGTGTTTGTTCTGTCTGGAAGATGTGGGGTTAATTGTAAGTGGATACTCGGAATTAAAATCTGAGATCCGAGGTACGCTGAAAACCGGGGGTATTTATTTTGCGTGGAAATACCCTGATCATAATTGTCGATCAATTAAGGTTACAACCATAGAGAATAGAATATATTAGAGGGGAATTTAAAGAATCACTCGGTATGAAATTTTTCAGTGCCTTTCAGCCTGAAAGGGAGTTCAAAGTGTACAAATCATGTAAATGTTCACAAATTATATGCAGTATAATTTGGTTTTCTTTTAACATTAATTTTAGATTTTCTATAAAATGATATTCCAGGGCCCAAGAGGTTATATAGCATAAATATGTGAAGTACACCTGCAGTATGTAAACAGTACAACAAAATGTCCGTTTTACACTTTTTTCTAGTAAATTCCCCTCTAATATATACTCTATTCTCTTAGGTTACAACCCTTGTGTTTAGGGTACAAGGTGTGTAGATACCGATTTTTTCCAGTTTTACTTTCTTTGAGACGAACCTTGAAGTTAGGTGGGTTGTTTTCACAGTATTATTATTTTTTGAAAAAAAATTTACTTAGTTATAAAACAATATAAAAATTAGGTTTTAGGTTAAGTATAAAATATTGAAACAATAAAATAAGAATAATGTTGATGTGTGTATACGACGTCATAGATTTCCTCTTAAAAAAGGAAAACGTCATACTTAATACCATATCCCTGTATTCTTCAAATCGAGGGATCTTTAATATGTGTTCTGTGGAGATTTTGAGAAAACAAAATTAACAAAAACAATATCAATTTTTGGATTTAAAATCATCAAACAACGCAATAGAACTAAATGTTTGCCACAAATTAGGTTCTTTATCCCTTTTTTCCAATTATAAATTTTGTTAGATCAAATAGTTTAAGGTTGAAATATCAAAGGTTTACACCATCAGATTCCAAAGATTTAGCAATTGGAAAACTCCATCCTTTTTAATATTCTCACTACTTTAAAAATTGAAATATAACAACAAGTAAATTTTAGTTCTATTACTTCCATGTTTATTGAGATTTGAAACTTTCTGTCAAATCAAATACTAAATATTTGTTTTTGTTCATCATTATTTATTGTTCCAAGGAGGAATTTTGTACTACTTAAGAAAACCATAAAAAAAAACATTTATTATCCACAAAATTTTGTAAAGTGGTTTTAACGCCCTCATATTATTTTTTATTAATACTTAAGAATGTAAATATGTAGAGACTAGAGATATCGCAAAGTGTACACCCAAACGACACTATTGGTTTTAGTATACTGGTAGGCATGGGAAAATAGTAACACAGAAAGCACATTAATATGATTAATAATTTATTCAGTTTTCAACCTCGACTAATAATAAATTTTCACATTACATTTCTGTATTGAACATTAATGCACATTTTAAGAGATGTATCAGATATAATCAAATTGTTTTCTGCAAGAAAAATCCTTCTAGAAAGAGCAAGGAATTTTGGTTCCATTTTCCCAACATGTTATCCTCCTCAGGTTGTTTAAAACAGGAGCTTCACGTTTTACAACCACATGCTCAACAGGACCATTCTTTGCAATATGCTTTATTCCATGTACTCCAGTATTAATAGCTGTATACTGCTCTGGGTTGTTATAGCTAGTCAGGGTAGTGTGGGTTGCAGGAACAGAGTAGGCTAATGGAGCAGAATAGGCTACTGGAGCACCTACTCCGGAGTAACCATAGACTGGAGATGCAAACCTGGCATAGGTGGAGACAGGGATATTAGAGTAGGTTGCCATGGGGTTCACAGGTTCCTGGTTATTAATGTAGGCAGCAGGAGCACTGTTGTAAGGAGAATATAAACTGCTGTAGGAAACCACAGGAGCAGTGGAATAAAGGGGTTTTGATTGAACTACTGCTGCAGTAGCCAGAGTCAACACGATAAGCTAAACATTATAAATTGTATAGAATAAAGGGACTGTAAACGTAATTTTAAGTGAACCTCCATGCAAAGAGGGCAATGCCCAATTTATTTTGCTACCCTTAAATCTTAATGTGTTCGTCCATGGTAAACTTATCGGACCCCAATTGTATTCAGCTGCAAATTCCGGTGTGCGATGCGTATAGTCTAAACTCAACAGAGCGCGTACTTACAAACAACCCGGTTTCGATAAGTTTAAACGCAAATATCTCTGTACTGAACGAACACACAGTGGTTTTATGGGTATCGTTTTTAAATCGGCCATTTTAATGTAGGGTTACTTTAATCAAATCATAAAAATTAAGCATATAGTCAGTCCCTTTAAGCATTATGTTATATAATACTACAGTGAAACCAATTACACTATTGAATAGTAAGACGACATATAACATAGCGAACAGTTTTCCAGTTTCTTGAAAATGAACTTAGTGAGTGAAATGTGTCTGTGAATTATCTTATGCTAATTTAATAAATTGAATAATTAAAACTTTCTAAAAAACTATGGAAAACATTTTCTGAAAGATTATTTTAAAATAATTAACAAAAAGATATAACAAAAAATAAGAATCAGCGAAAAATTGCTATACACAATATTACATTAAAACATCAATATGGTCTTTGCTTACCGGTAGATTTAAATTAATATTTATTGAAATAAATAAAACTTATTTTATTAATAAATCCTACCATGTTCATGATGTGAAAAGCCTAGGTATCTAAGCAGTGAATCCTAGAAGAAGACTGGACAGGTTAGAAAGTGGATACTGCCTTGATCCAACCCTCTTTCAGTTAAATTGATGAAACAAGTTTATAAGAGAAATCTCTTTACGCTAAGGTGAACTCGTAAACTTTAAAGCATCTACCGGCTATTTATGTTTTAAATTATTAACCTTGTTTTAGACCGCGGTCTCAGTAGCCTATTCTAGGGGCCCGGGAGGGGGGAGGAAATCTCTGCCCTCCCCCCAGGGTGTTAAACAGTATTTGATGTCCCCATTTTAAAGGGGATGTTTTTTCCTCTCTATTTAAAAGTAAAACATTCCCGCTTTACAGTTCCCGGCGTTGCCCGTGAATTTTTTTTTATTTTGAAAAAATAAAATTTATTCTATGTTACCACCCGGGCACACCCATGGGTTCCATAAAAAATTTCAACCAAATTGGTCCAGCCGTTTTGACAGCTATGGCGAACATAAATACAAATATATATATTTATATATGAGCGAAGAGCTTTATTATATCCCTACTGACGGTTCACCAGCCCGAGATTTCCTTCTTGACATTTAATAAATTTTCAGAAATTTCCAAATATTTCATGCAAAATCCAATACATGTATAAAGAAAAACTGAAATTTGTATAATTTCAATGGTAATTCTGTGCGAAAATTTGTGCCCAGTTTTTTTTGAAAAACTTGGCAATCTGTTTTTTTAGAAAAACTTGGCAATCTGTTTTTTAAACTTGGCAATCTGTTTTTTTTAAACTTGGCAATCTGTTTTTTTTGAAAAACTTGGCAATCTGTTTTTTTTGAAAAACTTTGCAATCTGTTTTTTTTTCAAAGAGCCATACTACGTTGAAATCAACGAGGTTATAGTATATAGAGTGATGATTTACGCTGATCCTTTACTAATTGTATAGGCCATGAACTATATCGAGAGCGTACTGCATATTTGTTTATTATAAGGAGATTATGGCCTAACCTATAGTATATCAATATTAGTAAACAGTTGTAAGTGTACAGCACAGCTAGCTGAGCACACTATCATCCCCCCTTACTGAAATCTAATGACTGTAAGTGGGTCTAAATATAGATTTAGCTTGGTAAAAGCAGTTAGGCATGGTATGCCTGAGGACTCAGGCAGTATAAAATCCCAAGGTTAATGGTTGCCTTGGTTTGATATTATTATTTCATTGAGTGATAAGAGGAGTAGGTTGAGTGGCAAGTGAAGTAGGTTAAGGGATAAGAGGAGTAGGTTGAGGGGTAAGAGGAGTAGGTTGAGGAGTAAGAGGAGTAGGTTTAGGGGCCAGTGAAGTAGGTTGAAGGATAAGAGGAGTTGGTTGAGTGGTAAGTAAAGTAGGTTGAGGGATAAGCGGAGTAGGTTGAAGGATAAGAGGAGTAGGTTGAGGGATAAGAGGAATATGTTGAGGGATAAGAGGAGTAGGTTAAGGGATAAAGGAGTAGATTGAGGGATAAGAGGAGTAGGTTGAGGGATAAGAGGAGTAGGTTGAGGGATAAGAGTGGTAAGTCGAAGGATAAGAGGAGTAGGTTGAGGGATAAGAGGAGTAGGTTGAGGGATAAGAGGAGTAGGTTGAGGGATAAGAGGAGTAGGTTGAGGGATAAGAGGAGTAGGTTGAAGGATAAGAGGAGTAGGTTGAGGGATAAGAGGAGTAGGTTGAGGGATAAGGGGAGTACAGGTTGTTGGATAAGAGGGGTAAGTGGAGGGGTAAGAGGAGTAGGTTGATGGATTAGAGGAGTATCAACAGTATCTTTTGACCCCCCCCCCCCTTTTTCTAGAGGCTAACCTAAAACTTTACTGTTTTATTGTAACTGTTTTCGAGCAGATACTTTAAGGTGCTTTAACAAAAAATTTCGTAATTCAATGATACATCATGATAGTTTTACTTTTCATCAATCTGATAGATTTTAAGTTTTAACCAACGCCGTAAGTAATTGAATATTATTCTTAAGGGATTCTTAAGTTTATTATGATTTTAGCATTGAAACACATTATAGTTTTTAGTAACATTACAGCGACAACAAAACAAAAGTAGTTTTGTAAAATTTTGTGACATTTTTCAAAAATCATTTAACGCAAGAAAACTTGTATTCTTCTTGGAATTCTAATTCACAGACATTTCACTAGAAGGGGATTATTCATTTGACGTACTGTCCTGTTTTGCCTTGTATAATGTATTTGTACTGTACAGTTTGTTCTGTCTAGATGAATTTTGGCCCGGTACATGAAATAAACTGGAGTGTACATGGTGAATTGGCCTTTTTTTTTAAAAATGTTTTTTTATTACAAAATGAAAATGAAAATTTTAAACAGATATTCAATAGATGGGTATTTTTGAAACTATGTTGTTTTCCCGAATTGAAATTGAATTACAGAATATAAAAATATTGAAAATTGACCTGATTTAAAGCAAAAAAAAACATTTTTTAGCAAATAATTTTAGATAGAGTAAAAGGTTTTTTGACCTTAGCTTGCCCAATTTTTATAGTTTTGAATTTGAATGCTATTAAAAATTTGATCTTCACGTATTCAGTTATTTTATCTTTGAACCTAATTTAAGGGGACATTTTTGGTTAAAAATGCATTTTAAAAGTTATGCCTTAAAATTCCAAGTAGAATACAATGCTGCTTCTGTAAAATGATTTTAGAAAAAATGTCACAAATTTCACACCCCTAAATAATATAAATAATATTATTTGATGTTAAAGTGTTTTTTTTTCCCGAAAATAAGAGATCTTCGATCTTATTTACTGGCTAGCCTTTTATAAATCATTATTTCTCTTGCCTGAGCGAAAAATTTGAAAGAACAGTTCTAAGGGGGCAATATTTTTACATATTTTAAGAGTAATTTTCTATTTTTAGCACGTAAAATACTCATGCTCAATGCTAATTCCTGAACAAATTTTTCCTCGCACACCAGTTTCGCTCGGTGCTCCCTTCATCAAAGTTTAATTGTGAGTTTGACCCCCCCCCCCTGTTCAAAAAGCTGGATTTGCCCCTGCGACAGTTTATATAACTCCACCAATCCAGTGGCGGTGGAGGAAAGTCGGTCAATTTGAAATTTGTATTGCCATTGAGTGAACTCTCATTGGTCAAACAAATTACGGCTATCCAAAATGAGAGAAAAAAGAGTGGATTTAGGAGGAAATTATAAGTCTCCACATTTGATATTTAGATTAATCAATCAGGATTAAAGATATCCAATTCTAAAGTTTTAAACTCTGTTATTTCAACGCTTCAACATATATTCAGATGAAATTAATTTTTAACAAAGTCAAAATGGCAAACTTTAAACTGTTATAACTTCCTTAACTTTTCCTTTACTTATCTCTACTCTAACTATGTCCTTTCTCCTCGTCTTTATTCTAAACATCTCCACTCTCCTCGTCTCTATTCTAACCATCTCCTTTCTGCTCATCTCTATTCTAAACATCTTCTTTTTACTCATCTCTATTCTAACCATCTCCTTTCTATTCATCTCTATTCTTACCATCTCCACTCTCCTCATCTCTATTCTTACCATATCATCTCTCCTAATCTCTATTCTAAACATCTCCTCTCTCCTAATCTCTATTCTAACCATCTCATCTCTCCTAATCTCTATTCTCACCATCTCCTCTCTCATAATCTCTATTCTAACCATCTTCTCTCTCCTAATCTCTATTCTGACCATCTCCTCTCTCCTAACCTCTATTCTAACCATCTCCTCTCTTCTAATCTCTATTCGAACCATCTCCTCTCTCCTAATCTGTATTCTAACTTATTAATCTTATTTTCATTTTTCATTCTTCTAAACAATGTGACTCCAGTTCTGAATATAACAGCTTAACTTGAGCCTAATGATTTAGATTTTTAACATGTTTCATCTTCGTAATTTTGATTTAGATTATTCCTGGCTCCGTATTTAGACTTAATCCTCCGTAAAACCGTGCATCATGAAGACGAATTCTCTCGGACCGAACCTGACTCCGGGCAGAGTTTAACCTCCGGAGAGAGTTTAGACCTCTCCCCTGTCCTCAGTTCCCTAAACACGTCCTAAATATGAATACACGCATAACTTAAAATCACTTATTAAAATGTATTGGTAACTCAATTTTGATAAGTATGCAGATAGCAAGAAGTTTTTACAAATATAAAATTGAATAATTGATTTAGAGCAAGGATGGCATTTAACACGACATGCTTCAACTCTTTTCAAAACCAGCTGGATAATCAAACTATTAGCGATCATTTTCAGGTATAAAGTCATTTCAAGACGGTGTTTGAGTTAAAGAGATTAATTTTATTTTAAAGGATCACTACTATCACAACACAGGGGATATTTTCAATTTTCTTCAGAGAATTTCACATATATTTATGTAGAGTGAAGATAGTATAATATGTACGAGAAGTTCAATACCAAAATTTGCACAATATATTTGAGATATTTAAGACAAGCTGGCAATCAAGATCCACGTTATATTTGTATTTATATCCTGAAGAAAAATGATTTTATTGAAAAACATGTAATCTTCGACAACACATATTTGATAATATCATGTATATTTCTCTTTTAAATGTCAAAACGGCTGAACCAATCAGGTATAACACTATTGTATGACCTCATAAACAGAGACTCAGAAAACTCTGAAAAGATGCATCAATTTTCAAGGCCGGGTTGATTTTAAAGCGTTGCAAAGCCTTTGATTTTTACTTAAATTATTCCCGTATGATTTTGCAAAAAGTGATTGGCAAATGCAACCTTAGCCGGTGTAATGTAAATTACAGAAAATTGATTAAAGATACGTTATACAGGGTGTCCCAAAAAACATGGGAATTCAGTGACGAATTCGATATCGTCTTTGTTATGAATTAGCATTGTAATACCTAATTTCAAAAGCCATAATATTATTATGTCTGCTAGAGGTTATTTTATGAAAAGGGTAAAAGACTACAAAGATGTGTCTATAATGTCTCCGCAAGATGAATAGTGAATACGGACAAGTTTACTCTGTTTGTATACTGCAATTTTCTTGTTTTACTAAGTACAACCGTATGCAGTCAAAACATAAACAAACAAAATGTAAACATAGCAGACGAAACTCTTACAGATTACAGCTTTCTCAGTAGGTATCACTATACTAAATCGAAGAATTATTTGAAAAAACGATATTGAATTCGTCACTGAATTCCCATGTTTTTTGGGACACCCTGTACGTATACAATTATATATACGCTTTATATATATAATATGTTCTTTAATTTAAAACCTTAAAGATGCAGAAACTTTAGAATGTATAAAATTTGTTAAATTCCATAAATAAAAGTTTGAATCCAGTCCGGCCACTGGAAATTTTACTTTGCATTGTAAACTGTTCTCTCTTTACGTCTTAAACTGTTCTCTCTTTACATCTTAAACTGTTCTCTCTTTACATTTTAAACTATTCTCTCTCTACATCTGAAACTGTTCTTTCTTTACATTTTAACTGTTCTCTCTTTACATCTTAAACTTTTCTCTCTTTACATCTTAAACTGTTCTCTTTTTACATTTTAAACTGTTCTCTCTTTACATTTTAAACTATTCTCTCTTTACATCTTAAACAGTTCTCTCTTTACATCTTAAACTGTTCTCTCTTTGCATTTTAAACTGTTCTCTCTTTACATTTTAAACTGCTCTCTCTTTACATCTTAAACTGTTCTCTCTTTACATCTTTAACTGTTCTCTCTTTACACATCTTAAACTGTTCTCTCTTTACATCTTAAACTGTTCTCTCTTTACATCTTAAACTGTTCTCTCTTTACATCTTAAACTGTTATTTCTTTACATCTTAAACTGTTTCCATGTAATCAGAAGTCAATAGTGAATCGTATTGAAAGGATTTGTTTAGCTCAGTATTCTTATTTAAGAATACACAAATTTTACGACATATTTTAAGTAACTGTAAAATACAAATAAAAAGATTTAACTTATATTTTTCTCACATTGCACAAAATATTCAAACGGATATTTGAAGATCGATTTGTGTCAAAATAGACAAAATTGATTAAAGTTAATGTAATAATACAATGCTATTCAAATATTTTTTATGATTAAAGTCAGTTTCAAGTTTTTTCCGGGTCTCAAAACTTTTCATTTCAATTTCGGTTTGATACTTGATACAATACTCTAATTATTTGATGTGTTATTAACTTTAACTAATGAATAGAAATCCTTGTGGTTCGAACAGAAAATTATAAAATATATAATATTAAGGAGATAAATAAATTCAAAATTTCAATGAGAGAAAAACGTAATCTTCGTAATTTCAAATTTACATGTAACAGACTAAAATCATTACAAATATAAAATAAATTTTTCAAAGGAGTTGAGTTTTAGCCACAAACTATGATTTTCTAATCTCTATAACTTTGTAACCCAATGTCGTAGTCCTTAGATATTTCAGACTATTAATACCTATAGATATAATAATCTAAGTTAGAAATATCAAAGGTTTGCACCTTCAGGTTGCAAAGAGATTGGGATCAGAAGATTTGAATTTGTGGCAAAAACTCAATTCCTTCACGCTTGATTTATCAAGTCTTTAAAAGTTTTCTAAAAATTACTAGTTTCTTGACAAAGCATGTTTCCAGAAATGGGGTGTCTCAATAAACATAATTATGAAGCTAAGATAGCTAAGATACGACTTAAAACGTCTTTGAGCTCTTACAATTTGGAATTCATCTTCGTAGCCAGTAATTCCATTTTTAACTTCTCCCATTTCATCCTGTTGTAATTCTTCCTGCTCTACTGTTTTATTCCTAACGGAGGTATTCCTTAGTCTTGTAATTTTTTCTATTGTATTCCTTCCTGTTGAAATTATTCCTATTGTATTCCTTCCTGTTGTAATCTTTCTTGCTGTATTCTTTCATATTGTATTCTTTACTGTTGTATTCCTTCCTGTTGTATTTCTTCCTGTACTATTCCTTCCTGTTGTATTCCTTCCTGTTGTATTACTTCCTGTTCTATTCCTTCCTGCAGTATTCCTTCCTCATGTATTCCTTCCTGTTGTAATCCTTCCTGTTGTATTCCTTCTTGTTTTATTCCTTCCTGTTGTATTCCTTCTTGTTGTATTCCTTCCTGTTGTATTCCTTCCTGCTGTATTCCTTCTTGTTGTATTCCTTCCTGTTTTATTCCTTTCTTGTTGTATTCCTTCTTGTTGTATTCCTTCCTGCTGTATTCCTTCCTGCTTTATTCCTTCCTGTTGTATTCCTTCCTGTTGTATTCCTTCCTGCTGTATTCCTTTTGGTTGTATTCCTTCCTGCTGTATTTCTTCCTGTTGTATTCCTTCCTGTTGTATTCCTTCTTGTTGTATTCCTTCCTGCTGTATTCCTTCCTGTTGTATTCCTTCTTGTTGTATTCCTTCTTGTTGTATTCCTTACTGTTTAGTTCCTTCCTGTTGTATTCCTTCCTATTGTATTCCTTCTTGTTGTATTCCTTCCTGTTGTATTCACTCCTCCTGCATTCATTCCTCCTGTATTCCTTCCTGTTGTATTCCTTCGTCTTGTATTCCATCCTCTTGTATTCCTTCTTGTTGTATTCCTTCCTCCTGTATTCCTTCCTGTTGTATTCCTTCTTGTTGTATTCCTTCCTCCTGTATTACATCCTGTTGTATTCCTTCTTGTCGTATTCCTTCCTCCTGTATTCCATCCTGTTGTATTCCTTCTTGTTGTATTCCTTCGTGTTGTATTCCTTACTGTTGTATTCCTTCCTGTTGTATTCCTTCCTGTTGTATTCCTTCCTGTTGTATTCCTTCCTGTTGTATTCCTTCCTATTGTATTCCTTCTTGTTGTATTCCTTCCTGTTGTATTCATTCCTCCTGTATTCCTTCCTGTTGTATTCATTCCTGTTGTATTCCTTCTTGTTGTATTCCTTCTTGTTGTATTTCATCCTGTTGTATTCCTTCATGTTGTATTCCTTCCTCCTGTATTTCTTCCTGTTGTATTCCTTCCTCCTGTATTCCATCCTGTTGTATTCCTTCTTGTTGTATTCGTTCCTCTTGTATTCCTTCCTACTGCCTTCCTTCTTATTGTATTCTGTTCTGCTATATAAATACCTCCATCTATTCCATGTCTACATGTATAAACCTGTTTGATCCTTATTGATATTAATGTATAAAAAACGACGCCCAGGTTCAACTTTAAATTCACATATATACTGCAGCTACCACCTCAGGGGGGGGGCGGGAGAAAACACTCTTGAATTTTTCAAACATAAAAAAATATGAGCAGAAACTAAAACGGACATTTCTTGATTTTTTTTCTGGAATACTCATGGTCGACACCTTTTTTGTGAGATATCATGATTCATGCACTAATATATGAAACGCTTGATCTCGATATTCACTATCACATCTTTTTTTAAATTAGTCTATGTCACAAACTCTGACTTTCTAATCAATATATCATTGCAACCCAACGTCATAGACATTAGATCATTTAAACTATTAATTCTGTAAGATAAAATAATCTAATTTTAAAATATAAATTTCTTTAAGGGTTGACACAGCTCAATTCCTTGATTTTAGTTTAATCCCCAGTGGGTTCAAACCACAAGATTGCAAAATACGCTTAACTGCATGATTTATTGATTAACAGCACAAAAGTTTCATTTCTTGTCATTATCGTTCCTAGCACTATTTAAACATTAAAAAATATATATAATAGTCAAAAACAACAATCTGGGTTTGCAAAATAAATGGAAGAACAGGAATTTAAGGAATTTCAAGATTATTTTCTGAATTTCTCGGATTTCAAGTTTAAACATAATTACATGCATTCTTTTTTTCATTTGATTTTAAACCCCCCCCCCCCCTACCCTTCTGTTCATTCCTCTGTCAGGGGCGGGGGACAAAATGGGGTATTTTATTAGCGATTCAGAGCCCAAACCAATACTTGGGCGGGATTGTGGCGCCCCTAGATCTTTGACAAATGGTTGTTAGAATCTATTAACATCTCTAGATTATCAGCAATCCGTTGTAATTTTGTGTAAAAAAGCTTTAAAGTATAGGTTTTTCTAAAATAGCTCACTTTAACAAAGACAACATCTAAATATATTGCAGGTTTACAGGACCTATTCAAGGATACATATATGAACAGGAAAAGTAATTATAAATTGAAATCATTATAAATCAATGCTTGCTATAACAATTGATACAATGTTCGCTAAAACAATCAGGTGGTAGGTTGGCTAGTTGGTTAATTGGCTAGTTAGTCACATTAGTCTCCAATAATCAGAAAAAAGATGGAGTGAAAGGAGTGATTAGGGTTAGAGGGTTTGATGGAATAGTTTAAAACATTTGTGAATACTTCTGAAAATATAAACCTGGTTGTTTGAGTGGAATTAACTATGGATTGCAAAGTTATTTATGGATTTTACTTAGTAAAGCGTTTCACTGTTTGTTGTTTCTTTTGTCGGAGAGTACAGATAAATTTGAACAGAGACTTGCTTTGGTTTGGAGTTTTCTCCGAGAGAGGTTTTGGTAAAGACGACTTACGTGGGCGGGGGGGGGGGTTTAGAAGTTGTTTTTTGGTTAAGAAATGTTTGTAAATGAAAAGATAATCAGAATATATTCATTTTGTCCATTCTCACCATGAAACACAAGATGCACATGCATTTAAAGAGGAGTATTGGGCATAAACCAGTCATTCCCCCCCTGACCCAATAAAATTCCCCGCTGGGGGGGGGGGTATCTATCTCCATAATGACCCAATGGGCAATGTGGAAAATGAGAGGAAATCAAGGTTTATTGGTCAGATATCAATTCCAAGCTCAGTTTATAACAATTCAATTCAAGTGTAAATTTTCGTATTTTCTAAATTATTCTACAGATATCATGAATAATGATATTGTTGGTGGAAGGTTGAACCGAACCAGATTAGAAATAAACGATGAAGACCACTTTTTCAGTAAATATATTTCGACATGTCCTCATCAGTACTAAAACAAAAACAATATCAAATATTGCAGAATTATTTAAAGAAAAAAACATGTATACAATTTATAACAATTTAAATTTTGACCTGTAATTGGGGAGACACTGGTCAACTGATTAAATTTGAAAACATTGTAAATCGAAATGAAATGGGGTGGTTGTTGTTTTGATTGAGTCGGAAGGGTATGAAATTTAAAGGGGGGGGGGAGAAAGGTACTTCTTTATCTTGAGCCAGGATTTAATACTAGTTTAAACTAGAAATTCAAAACATGTATCTGCAAAACATTATATTTTGAATGTTAATTTTCGTTTTTTTGAAAATTAAAATAATTTTTAAAAGTAATTGAGTCACATTGGCATAAATCTAATCACTGTATCTTTGCAACCTGATAGTGTAAAACTTTGATAATTTAAACTTAGATTATTTGATATTATTACAGAATTTAAAGATTGAAATTTCTAAGGTTTACGTCACTAAGTTGCAAAGATATATATGGGTCTAGAAAATCAGAGTTTGTGGCAAAGACTCAATTTCTTTGTCCTGATTATCTGAGACTGAACAATGTGTGCTTTCAGCTATTTTTATAGAATTGATTTCCATGCATCATTAAATAACTAATTGTGCATTTTTCAAAATTGTTTATTTAAGAAGATGGTGATTGTTCCCAATTTAGTCCAAATTATGTTTGCACCAGCAGGTTTTACCAAACAAACAGAAGAATCCAAATAGGACATGTCGTCTTTCTTTTTACATTTGACACTTGTGACGTTGTGCGCAGTTGGTCGAATTTTCTGTTGCCATCTATTGTACTTGACAATCTATTTGGAAGAATTCACAACCTCTTTCTCATTTCCTTTTTTTCTTACGATTTGAAATTCTCTCTATAATACAACAAATATATCTACTAAAGCAAAATCATATCAAGAAAAATACCACCTTTTTACTGTATAAGGGAATGCTACATTTCCAAGAGGAAAGATTACCTGTGCCTTTTAATCACATCTAGACCTTGAACCAAATTTTCCAAAAACTAAGAAAAAATATTTTTAGACTAAATTTTTAAATTATAAATAAATATCCTAATCTTTTCCCTTTAAAGTTTTAGTGTTACTCCATCTAATGAGAAGCTTACCCCGGTTCACAATGGCACCTTTATACGCTTTGTCTGATCAAGAATGTATGAGTAAATTGTCAGAATTAAACACTTTTCAGGCTAGAAACACGACAATATCTTCCACAATATTGATCAGAAAAAGGTTTAAACGTGAATGCCCTTCTCTTAATGGAAGGCTTCTTAAAATTACATCGTGAGTTGCTTTTAAGGTTATACCTGACTACTCTGTAATTCTTTATCCTCCATGATGTATAAAATAACTCTAAATTATAATTTTCTAGTTTGATTTAGAAAACCTATCTAACTATCACAGAAATCATTGTATTGTACATTGTACATTGTTATGTACAGTGTACATTGTACATTGTAATGTACATTGTACATTGTAATGTACATTGTACATTGTAATGTACATACATATTAAAGACTCATGGAAGATTTAAAAAATATGTATGAAAAGATTTTTGATAGGGATTGCTTTCCTTACACTTTGTCAAATTTGGACCCTGGCAGAAGATGTATCGCAAACTTTAGGATAAAGTAAACTTTAACATAATACAGTTTTGAAATCTTATAGGTTTTAATATATTTTTTAAATGATCTAAAACGATCTAAAGCGATCTAAAACTTAAACCAACCTAAAACGATCTAAACCGATCTAAAACGATCTAAAACGATCTAAAACAATCTAAAACGATCTAAAACGATCTAAAACGATCTAAAACGATTGACAACACTAATTCCAGTTATGTGTCGTTATCTGATTATGAACTTGAGCTTTTTATCGGGTTGTGCAAAAGTTAAATATGTGCAAATGATTGACAAGATGATTGCAAGGTTAAATAAACAGGTAAAATATCATGAAATTAGCCGTGATTAATTGAGTACAGGAAACCTTTGAATAGATCGGGCGCAATTATTTTGTGAACCCAAGGGAGGTCTTTGTCTGACCAAATTTTTTTTCTTCATTTTTTGAAAATATATAAAATAAATTCAAAAATCGGTGGAATTTTTAGTTTTAAACATTGCAAAATTGATGGCGGCTTGAAATCCACATCTAAAAGGTAATATTGTTACTAGGAAAAGGGAAAAAGGGAAATGAAGAGTAATAGATAAGTTTAAATTTTCAAATAAATATCATGTTTTCTTGTATATTTATTTCCTAAGAGTCTTGGTGTTTTATTGAAAGGAAGTAGGAAGTAGGAAGTAGGAAGTAGGAAGTAGAAAGTAGGAAGTAGGAAGTAGGGAGTAGGGAGTAGAGATTAGAGAGTAGGGAGTAGGGAGTAGGGAGTAGAGAGTAGGGAGTAGGAAGTAGGGAGTAGGAAGTAGGAAGTAGGGAGTAGGGAGTAGGGATTAGAGAGTAGGGAGTAGGGAGTAGGGAGTAGTGAGTAGGAAGTAGGAAGTAGGAAGTAGGGAGTAGGGAGTAGAGATTAGAGAGTAGGGAGTAGGGAATAGGGAGAAGGGAGTAGGGAGAAGGGAGTAGAGAGTATAGGGAGTAGGGAGGCGGGAGTAGGAAGTAGGGAGTAGGGAGTAGGGAGTAGGGAGTAGGGAGTATGGAGTAGGTAGTAGAGATTAGGGAGTAGGGAGGAGAGAGTAGGAAGTAGGGAGTAGGGAGTAGAGGTTAGGGAGTAGGGAGTAGGGAGTAGGGAGTAGGAAGTAGGGAGTAGAGATTAGGGAGTAGGGAGTAGGGAGTAGGAAGTAGGGAGTAGGAAGTAGAGATTTCGGAGTAGGGAGTAGGGAGTAGGGAGTAGGAGGCTTGTTAGTATGGGGATATATTATAAAAGAACCTAACATTGAGAGTAAAACATTGATTGTATTGTATAATATACTTCCTAGAAAACTATTTCAACCATTACAATGATTATATACAGAAAACATATTTCTAATCGTCATTGTTAATATAATAATAGTAATAATTATTATTATTATTATTGAAATTTATTATTATCTATATAATAAAACAAGACATTCATTTACATGTTGCCTATAGCCGGTCAAACGGTTGGACCAAATGGGCTGACATTTTTTGTGAATACTCCCGGGTAGCCGTTTATTATTATTATTATCTTAATTAAAAAATATCTAGAATTTGGTGTCTGCTGGGAATGTAAATGAGGAGTCTGAGTATCCAACCTCAGTTCTCTACACACAAATAGTTCAACGTGTTGTTGGTAAGCATCTAGGATTTTTAGATTTATTCAATAAGTAGTCAATAAGCATCAAGGATTTTTAGATTTATTTAATAAGTAGTCAATAAGCATCAAGATTTTTAGATTTATTCAATATGATTTAGATTTACTTATGAGATCTCGTTAATCATCAAGATTGTTAGATTTATTTATCTATGTCTAGTTAATCGTTTTTAGATTTAATCAACGATATCTAGAAAATCAACAAGATTTTTTAGATTTCCTTAACGAAGTCTAGTTGTTAATCAAGGTTTTTAGATTTACTTAACGAGATCTTGTTAATCATCAAGATGTTAAGATTTATTTAACGAGTTCTCGTGAATCATTGAGATGCTCCTTGTTAATCATCAAGATTTGTAGATTATTCATTGAGATAAATCATAAAAAAAATTTTAATTTATTCACCGAAATTTCGTTAATCATCAAAATTTTTGAAATAATTAATCTAAACCTAGATTTATTAATAAAGTTTTTAAAGAAGTTAAGCATTAAATGTTTATGTTAAAGTTTAAACCTTTTAAAACCTAAAAAAAACAAATTCAATTTCATCCACGAATATTTTAATAATTTTTAAAACCTTTTCTCCTAAATCATTGATATAATTGATACCCTTTAAAACTCTCTTTACATTATCTAGAGATGATTAAAATTAGAATTATAAACTTATAAAGGGGGAGGGGGGGGGGGTCAGGAGAGAGCCTCGCATGCTAGCAATCAGCAATCATTAATGACCATTTGAGACCTGAGCTACCTTATTTACACCGTAATCATGCAGACTGCAGAGCTTAACGATAAATAAATGTAACCACTTCAATACTTCATAATTATTTTTAGAGATAATATAAGAAATAATATAATCATGAAAAAGCAAATATTTTAAAAACTAAAAAATTAATTGACTTAAACAAATTGAATTAAAAGAACTATTCTCGTAATTTTAATTGTCCCTCATTTCAAGAGCATGCATTTTTTTAAATATTTATTTGTAATTTTCAAATTTAACAATAATTTTTTTAATTATTGATTAAAGATCATGCAGAAATATACTTTTACTAGAAATTCAAGGCGCTTCGCGCCCTTCTTTCTAACCTTAGAAGCGCCCTTCTTCTAAATTAATTGTGAACAATGTTCTTTTTGTGTACAAAACAAAAATAATTCGCGGATTTTCACAAAAAATTTGTGGATTTTCAAAATTTTAAAAAATTTAATGAAGATCGAATTTTGATGGAGACAAATATTTAAAGTTTCAATCATTCATAAACCTTCCCTGGGGTCCCTAGATGTCCCACAAAATATTTGGGCCCGATCGGTTCAGCCGTTTTGACGTTTATTGGATACAAACAAACAGACAGACAAACAGACAGACAACCCAAATTTATATATAGATACTTCTTCTTGTCATCTTATTTTCCTTCTCGATATTTCCTTTTCTTATTTATTTAACTGTCCTGAAGGGCATGCATGATCCGTACAGCGGTATCCTTGAAACCTTAATCTGATTAATTTTGTGGAAGATAACGTCGTTTTTCCGATTTGAGAAGGGTTTAATTCTACAGAGTTCCATTGTTTTTTCAACTTAAAAACTTCCTCGAAAATTGAAAATTTGTTCTACAAAAATTTTCTATATATTTGAAACCTGATGTATCATGTCGATCACCCTTGATATTTCAAATTATGGACTCTGCTAGGTCAAATAGTGAAAGCTTTAACTATTAAAAGTTTTCTTTATCATATTCAAAGACGTAGCGATTAGAATTATTAGATTAGTATCGTTGAAGATGTATGGATTAGAAAATTAGAGTTTGCTGAAAGTAGTCACTTTCTTTATATTTAGAAATGATCTATTAGGGCACTTCGCGCTCATCTTCTATTTTTCACTTTTAATTATTGCTCAATTTTCCAGCCTTTTCGATAAACAAATAATATAAATTAGCGGATTTGCACATTTTATTTCGTGAATTTTCATAATTCTAGGAAAATCAAATATTTTTGAGACAATATTTTGTAATTCTAAGCATCCGTAAACTTTCTCTGGGGTTATGTGATCGGTCACACAACAAAATTTGGGCCCGATCGGTTCAGCCGTTTTGGCGTTTTTCGGTCGCAAACAAACTAACAGACAGACCAGCAAAGTGTATGGTATAGATAAAGAGAAACAGGCCGCAGAATTTATGTAAAACAGAACTTAAAGTTAAGTAGGTGCTCTGAGTGGCAACACAAATAATTGAAGCTATGTATTATGAGTTTTTCCTGTCAATTAAAAACTATTTAAAAAACTTGCTGCGCCTTTATTGCGTCTAAAATATAATTTTGAATTCTTTTTCATTTAAGATTCCAGCTCACTCACCTCATCAGAGATTTAATTAATCTTGCGAAGTCATCAAATTTGAAAAGATTGAATAGAAAGTATTTAAGGAACAATAAACCATTTTTCTGCTATCTTTGCACTTTTTTCTGTACATTTAAGAATTCCCAAAAAGATTAACTAAATTATCTAATTTAAGATGATTTGAGCCAATTCCAATCAGACAAAAAAAAGGTTTGGTAATGGTAACGGTAAATAACATATATAAGTTTTGTCACTCTGGCCCTCCCTTACCCCCCCCCCACATCCACCAAAAAAAAGGCAAAGTCGAATTTTTAACGAAATCATACCCTTACCGTTTATTTGAGGTGTGGAGGTCTTAATTAAATTTTTTAATAATCCCTTTTTGTACAGGTAATATTTGGAGAACATTTCTTAAAAATTGTTAAAAATCCCCTTTTTAGATTTGATGTGTGGAGAGCCTATATCCCTAGAAACTGAGGAGGAAATCCTGGCTTGGAAATTCTGGATCTCTGGTCTACTCTCCCTCATAACAGGTTAATATATATTAAAGGGACTGTATCCCGATTTCAACCAAAGGTCGCTTTTTTAATGTATTTTTGTGGAGATGAAATTCGTTTGTCAACAAATTGTTTCAAATAAATAGCAACGTTGTTCTCAATTCTTCAGATTGTTTCTAAGTTTCTAATATACTAATACCGGTTATTGCTATCGTAATAGGGAGAAGCGTTACAATCTCCGACCCCTGCTGTCTGTAGATATGGGCGCATTCGGCTTTTTTCATTTCGTTAGTTCATCGTTCGTAAACGTTCCATTTCATTAGTTTTTTTTAATCGTTCCAAAATTTCTCAAATTATTGTCAATTTTTAATCCATTTTGTTCGTTTTCTCCCTGAAAGATCGTTCAATAAAATCGTTTGTTCAGTAAGGAAACGTTCAAAAGTCTTTTCTGAAAAAATCGTTTTCAGTAAAAAATATCGTTTTTAAAAAGTGTGTTCGAAAAAATCGTTCTTCCGCTAAAAAAAGATTATTTTTTTATCTTTTGAAAAAACGATTGTTTATGCATTTCTCTGAACGATCCAAGTCGTTCGTCTATTTCTGAACGACACAATCGTTCAGAAAAACTATGACCAGCTCTATCTATCGGAGTAAGTGACTATAGAAAGTAGTAAGCTCCGCTGTCATTTCCAGGTCTACAGCAATATCTTACAGGGACTGTATTTGTTTTATCAAATGAACCTCCATTTAGCGAGGGCCATGCCAGTTTTACAATGGTATCCTGGAACCTTTTCCCAGCCATCATGCGGAAGAAAGCTTCGCGTTTCTAGTTTACGGTGTGACCGGCAATGTATGGTAGTTGAACTGATAATGTATTATTATGGAGAAACTTTTTAGGATTCATGTGAGTCATATAAAATGTTTTAATGATGAATAATAACTGAGTTTGAGCGCAAAGTCGACGTTCAAATTCATTCATTTGGGTGGTATAACGGTTTGAAATCGATTTTTAAAATTATTAAATAAATAATCTACAGTAAACTAATCAGATGTTTAGGAACATATTTCTTAACCCTATCTCTGCTGGGGTACTTGAAAACCAGGATATGCTGGGGGGGGGGTCAATTTGACCCCCACCCCCTCTAAATCCCATGTTTGATGTCCAAATATGACAAATGATACATCATTGGAAAGCTCTTGTGCTCTACTTTTAGAATCTGCAAAAAAATTTGCAAATTTGCAAAAATTGAATTTTCTATCGCAAAATTTAGTTGTATAGTAAAAATGTTTGCAAAAAATAATTTGTCCTAAAAATGAAAAATTATACATTTTTGAAAATCCCTTGACCATGCCATTTCAAATATGCAAAAATTTTTGCAAAATTTTAAATAACCTGATTTTTAATCAAGAAAAACTAAAAATGTGCAAATTTCCTTTAACAGGTTGTTTGCAAAAAATTTGCAATTTTTTTTCGCAAAGCTTGTGCAATTCGTTTCCTTATGTCAAAGGCTTTCCAAAAAGCTAAATTTTATCAAAATCTGACAAGTGGAAGTGGGTCAAAACAAATATTTAGTTTGATACAGGAAAAAGCAGTCATTCAGGCAGTGTGCCTGAGGACTCAGGCAGTTAGTATTAAAGCCCGGTTTTAGGCCTAAAGGGAGGGCTTTGGGTATGTAGGAAAAGTCAAAAAATTTCAACAGCCTCAGACCAATACTTTTTGAGTTATGTAAAAAAAACTACAGGGGGGGGTCAAATTGACCCCCCCCCCAGCAGGAATAGGGTTAATTTCTAATTCTTTATGTTCTTTAATTCTAATTCTTAATGTTTTTTCAATAAAAATTCCAGAAAATCTACAGTAAGTGTTTGTGAACAATGATATATTACCGAAACCACTAACTGAATAAGATTACTGATTTTCAATGATACGAGATAATTTTTATTTTCTTAACCTGTTCCTAAGCAACTAATTAGTTTACTGTAAAATTTTTTATTACATTTTTTGTCGGCGTTATTTAATTTGAAAAATATGTTCTCAAAATGAAACCACCCTAATGGATGATTTTTAACGTCGGCTTTGCACTTAAGCTTAGTAATTAAAAATTTTATATGTCTCAAATGAATCCTAAAAAATTTCTCCACAATGCTACATACATTCTCAGTTCAACTACCATACATTGCCGTTCACTCCCTTTAAAAGCGTTTAATTCGACATAAATCCAAAATACATTTTAATAGAGAAACCATAACTTTAAAAAATCAACTTTTTAAAAAAAAACGTGGATATATCACCTGAATTTTTTTAAACAAAATTTTATGAAGGGAACCCTTGCGAAGTATTAAATACGTACTAAAGGATGGTCACTTTAAATAACACGTACAGTCCATATAATTTTTTTTTTCAGGCATACTGGGAACCCTAGGGAACTGCATGAGCCTCTTAATTCTCCGTCAAAAGTAAGATTTTACAATTATGCAATTACGATTATGCAATTTTTATGATCTTAAACTGGGTTCCAGTAAAATAGTTTGTGATAGGAAGAGGGGCATTAAATTCGATATGAAAGAAAAATATCGTAGAAATTGCATTGTAAAACCGAGAAATGCACTCCTCTGAAATGTAAATTAAGATATTCAGCAATGGTGTCTTCGGATATTGAGATCGAAATCAGATCTCCTTTTCTATAAATCAAAGTAATGTATATCTTAGTTCTTATTTATAACCTCCTCTAATGTATACCTCAGTTCTAATTTATAACCTCCTCTAATGTATACCTGAGTTCTAATTTATAACCTCCTCTAATGTATATCTTAGTTCTTATTTATAACCTCCTCTAATGTATATCTTAGTTCATATTTATGATCTCCTCTAATGTATATCTTATTTATTGATCTCCTCTCACTGATAATGATATATCTGAATATATGAATTCTGACCTCAAATAGTATATGTAAATGGTGTGAAGTGTATATAAATGGACTACTCAGCTATTTTACAAGATTTCTGAGTTTTATATCTTTAACTTCGATAACTTATCATTTCCGGTCTATACTTTCAATTATCCAGAGTTTTTGGAGAGAGTATGTCAACTGGGACAGTTTTATTAGGAATAATTGTCAGTTTATAACGATCACTAGTGAATTCAAGGAAAAAAACGAGAAACAGGAAAATAAGAAAATGTACAATGTACAGTATGATCTTTAGTAATTACAAGCTGGAATGCCCGGCGTTGCCCAGGTTTATATTATAATAATATAATAGTCATAGTTTTCAGAGGGATGAGAGATATCTTCAATGATCTGCTGTCTGCTAATCTATAATACCTGTATTCCAGGGAGATGAGAAATATCTTCAATGATCTACTGTCTGTTAATCTAATATAATACCTGTATTCCAGGGAGATGAGAAATATCTTCAATGATCTATACTGTCTGCTAATCTAATATAATACCTGTATTCCAGGGAGATGAGAGATATCTTCAATGATCTGCTGTCTGCTAATCTAATATAATACCTGTATTCCAGGGAGATGAGAAATATATTCAATGATCTGCTGTCTGCTATGTGTCTAGCAGATCTACTTGTCATTATTGCAAGTTTCGTGACATCAACACGCAGTCTACAAATACAGGTATATCGGAGGCTTCTAAATTGTTTTCCAAAATTGCTTTTTCATTCTTACTTTTATTTTGCTAGAGCACAACATCTTGTATTTTAAAGCGGCTGTGGATGCACTTTTAAAGGGCCCTGGATTTAAAAAGTTAAATGCCTTGTTTTACTACGGTACACCGTAAACCTTTCTTTGATCAAGGTTGAATGAGATATCCTTATTTTCAATCGTATTTCGGACTGGCGGATTCAGGCTGTAGAAAAATTGTCAGAATGTATCCATTTCTATGAAGTAAAAAACGACTGTATCTTTTTTATTGCTACCCAGGTAGAGGTTTAAAGGGTAATGTTGTGAACCGGACATGCCTCTCGTTTCTTAGATGGAGGTTCACTTGAAATTACACCACAGTCCCTTTAAGTCTGAAATGTTTGTTTTCCATATTCTATTCAACATTTTAAATAAAATACATTTTTAATTAACTTTGTTTTGTTGAACTTAGGACAGAGTTTGACAGAAAATCTTCCAAATATTATTCAAAAATTCTTGTCATACTGAGTCAATCTTAACTCTAAAAAATATTGACAAAGTTAAGGCTTTCTGATAATTTCTTTAACTTTATACGCATCATCACGTTCTCACTATAATGTAAAATTCAAAAATGAAAAGATATCAAATTTTTAATTAAATAGGTAAAAAAAAATATTAAAATTCTAAATTTTCTTTTTTAATCATTAATTTTTCCCCCACAGAATACGTTAATATTAAAACAAAATTTGCTTAAAAATGCGGACTCTGTACGCCATCCTTCTTCGCTGTTTTGACGTCACAAGTATATTACATTGCAAAGTTCTTAATGTTATGAAAAAAATCAGTAAAATCCGTTTAGGGTACCAGCTAAATAAATTTACGCAAGCGCCATCGAAAAGTTACATTTTCATTTGTAAAAAGGAATTGAATCTTTACCACAATTCAATATCTTTTCAATCCAATGTCGGTAACTTTAGATATTTCAAAATTCATTTGTTTGAACTAGGTGCCTTATATCCTGTATGCTGTGACTGAAGGTGTACTGCATATTGGAGTATCAGCTAGTGTATTCATGACAATATCCATCACTACAGAGAGATTTGCAGCAGTTTGCTCACCACATACCTACCAGGTATCTATATATAAATTTATCTTGGGTGTCTTGGTGTTTGTTTGTTTGTTTGTATCCAATAAACGTCAAAACGGCTGATCCCATTGGGCCCAAAGGAACTGGGTTTTTGCCACAAACTCAAATATTTGTATTCATATATCTTGGCAACCCAATGTCGTAGACCTTAGATATTTCAAACTACTAATTCTGTTAGGTCAAATAATCTAAGTTTGAAATATCAAAGGTGTATACCCACTGGTTGCAGAGATATAGAAATTAGAAAATTTGCAGTTGTGACAAAAACTCAGTTCCTTTTGTGTTGGACCTCACGTGGCCCCAGGGAAAGTTTATGAATGATCAAAATTTTAAAAATTTGTGTTGTTAAGTTTTATATTTTTGTAAAATTTTAAAAATGCGCGAAAAATATTATGAAATCCGCAAACTTTTTTTGTTTTTGTTTTATACTGTACAAAGAGAAGATACTCACAGATAAAGCAACAATTAAAAGTTAAAATAGAAGATGGGCGCGAAGCATCCTAAAAGCCTATTAATTCATAAAGGAATAAAGTTTTTGCCACAAACTGAAATTTCTAATCTTTTTATCAAAATTCATGGTTTGAAATATCTAAGGTCTATAACGACATTTGGTTGCAAAGATAAAGGAATTAAAAAATTAGAGTTTGTGGCAAAGGCTTAATTCCTTTGAATTTTGTTTGATTAAATAGGCAAAGAATCTTAGTAATTGTCACAAACTCAGATTTGCTTTGATATGTCAAACTATATGAACTATGTTAAATTAAATAATCTAAGGTTAAAATATCAAAGGTTGCAGAGATATAGAGATTAGAAAATTTTAGTTAACTCAACTATTGAAATATCAAAGGTTCATTGTAGTGTCCGGATACGAAGATATAAGGCTTATAAATTGAGGCGAATCGAAAGTAATGTTTCTGTGTTTTTTTTTTCTTTTCAATATTTTCCTATCTGCATCACTACACGGAAGGTTAGGGTGTATTAACTTTTCCATAAAACATTTTGAGCGGCCGCGGGATATCCTCAACTCATTTATCTCAGTCTAGCATGCATCTTAAATATTCCTAATTTTACTTCTATATGCTGGAAAATAAAGAAAAGCTTTGCGTACTAAAGGGTTCGAAAATGAGTCCCTATAGGAAATTCTTTAAAATATATTTTTATTGGTCCGATCTGTTTACAAGAATGATTACGATTGATGGAGAAAATTTTGAAGTTCGAAACAGAAATAAAAAAATTCAGTTTTTTTGGAACACTCTGTGAAGCAAGAACTTTTCCCCTTTGCAGAGGATATCTTAATTAAATTACTGATCCCGGTCCAAACTTTATCTGCAAGGGGTTAATTTTTTATCAAGTTTAAGAATTATATTCCATTAAAAAGTTATAAAACTTATCAAACCTTAGGAAGAACGGACTAAAAAAATGCAATTTTCATCAAAGGTAGCAAAATTGGCCATATTATAATCCTTTTTACTCTTAATTTGACGTTGTATATTTGCAGTCTCGACTCGCGACAAGAGGACAATGTAAGATAATTCTGTCCTATATCCTACCGGTTGTATTGTTTTCTATTGTCCTGAACCTACCGAGGCTCCTGGTGATGACCCCCTTGGGGGGGATGGCGAGGGACAGCTCTCTTCTACTCAAACTAGGCATTTACTCGCAAGTAAGAACTTAATTACTCAGAGCTGTAACTGGAAGGGGGTGAGGCAGCTCCCGCGTGCCCCTGTCTGTTTACCCTGTGAGCCCCCTTCCCCCCCCCCACCCCCCGTCAATAACGTAATTACTTTATATCTGCCTGTTCAAGGATTGAGTTGAAATATTTAAAACATTATGAGTAAGTAATAAGTATAAAATCAATCCCAGCTCAATTTCAAACTGTCATTACCAGGCAAGTAGGCAGTCCTTAGTTAAGTATTTTTTGTATGGCTTATGTGCTTAAGTGGGGAAAACAAATGATTTCTATTGGGAAATAAAATGGAGGGGAGTGGGAAATACTGCTTAAAATATATATCCCTCACAAAATCAATATGTTAAAAAAAGAAAAAATCCCTTCTCATAGACGACTGAAGAACAAGGATATAAAGTGATCAGCCGGGACAATAAAGTGGTTACAAATTTGAAATCCACTTTATTGTTGAGGCTCAAAACTTGCGTCGAAATTAAAGTGGGGTTTTAAAAAGGTTGATGTAAGAAGTGTTTTGTACAATTACAAAGTTTTTCAAACCATTACTTTTACCTATTTTGTATTTATTATTGTTTTATTCATTTCTGTGCTAAATCAATATCAAAATATCAAGAAAAAAAATTAAGAATAGGCTATTTTAACATGAAAAGATACTTAATTGTGACAACGGACGAAAAATCATGATTTTTTTAAATATCCTGCAGAAAACTACCAACATTACAAATATTAAGTCTTTGAAATTATACTTTGCATAAAATTAAAATTGTTTGTGTTAAGGTTCTTCATCCTCTTGCCACTACTTGTCTTTTGCCGCTGATCATTCTTTCTGTTCTCAATTACAAAATAATTTACGTCATCAGGTATTTATATATCATTTAATGTACCTAGACATCTTTATTTTGTATAAAAAGACGAAAAGGTTTGTAATTTTAATTGTCAATAATGTCTTTTCTAGAAACCGACCTGGACATTCCTCGCAATCTTCCCAAGATGTCCTGCTGTCACGTGTTATGCTTGCTGTCGTCTTCATTTTCATGCTTCTCCACGCGCCACGGATTTGTTTAGGAACGCTATTAAGATAGGAACTCCTTTGATTCTAACTATTTGGAGAATTTTGCATCTTTGATGAAAGCCTTGCTAGGAATATAAATAATTATTACAGTTAAGTTTCAATATGAAATCTAAAATGGCGGTCTGTTCAGCTTTATACGAAGTTACAATGATTCCCAGCATACAGAACTGCATGCTTCATGAATGCGGGTAAATATTAAACACAAAAAATTTTGTACTAATTTAATTTTTCATTCTTTTGTTTTTTACGTCATGATTTTTGGCCGAATATTATGTAATGAAAATGAAATAGATAATCTTTCAATGGGTCATTATAATTTTTAATAGCTTTAAATGTGTCGCGTGAATACCATTTACACTATAAACACATTTACTTTACAAAGAAAAAGTAGTTGTGCTATTGTGACAAAGTGACCCCTTTAGCGTAACCATCAAGTTGGGATAATAAGTTAATTAACTCTGTGTATACCTTATATCACTCTTCTGTTCCTATATGCTAGCATGTAGTATAGGAAAATTCAGATATATCTAATATTGGATAATTTACACATGGGAAAAGAGGTTAAACGAATAAAAAGGAAGAAGGTATTACTTAGACAAAATATTGACTTTTGCGGATTTGGTCGTTTTCCGGACTTTTTAAAGGTTAGTTTTGACTTGAATATCAGAAAATTGTTTTTAGAGACTTTGAAAAAAAATTTTTTGACACAGACGAGATTTTAATTCTAACCCTGCCTCTTTATCAATAGTCATACTGTCTCTACAGATACCATGGCGTGATTCGAGAATGTGTGAAAGAAATTTTGAAAGCTAACATGTTCTGAATTTTTTATATTTTCTTCTTAAAAGCGTGTGAGCAGAGATGAAAATGTTATAAAAATGTTCTGTGATCCCGTCTCCTCATATTAGAGTTTAATCATTTAACATTAAAAAGAAATAAGTTCATTTAAAAAGTTTAAATATTCATTCGTTGGATTGTTTGAATCTATAATCTGCATACTTGGTTTGAATGGCGAACCTTTTTGGCTTCTATCTATTGGCCTGTCACTGTAAACAGGCCAAAAGATGGCACTTTAATACGGAAAAATATCAAGTTTACGTAGCCAGTGAAAAGTTGTTAAATTTTGTTCAGAAATCCCGCATTCTGTATGTTGCTGGTATCAGGGACGTATTCAGGGATTTGTCCG